>NW_005356042.1:191461-204317 GCF_000412655.1 Myotis brandtii | reverse complement strand
GGTGGTTTCTTTTGCTGTGCAGAAGCTTTTTACTTTGATGTAGTCCCATTTGTTTATTTTCTCCTTAGTTTCCTTTGCCCTAGGAGATGTAACTGTAAACATATTGCTATAAGAGATGTTTGAGATTTTGGTGCCTATGTTCTCCTCTAAGATTTATATGGTTTCATGCCTTACATTTAAGTCTTTTATCCATATTAAGTTTATTCTTGTGTATGGTTAAGTTGGTGGTCTAGTTTCATCTTTTTGCATGTGTCTGTCCAGTTTTCCCAGCACCATTTATTGAAGAGATTGTATGTTCTTGCCTCCTTTGTCAAATATTAATTGACTGTAATAGTGTGGGTCAATTTCTGGGGTCTGTCTCTGTTCTGATCCATTGATCTATATGCCTGTTCTTGTGCCAGTACCAGGCTGTTTTGGTTATAATGGCTTTGTAGTATAGTTTGATATCCGGTATTGTGATCCCTCCTACTTCCTTCTTCTTTGTCAAGATTACTGCAGCTATTTTGGGTCTTTTTTTTGTTTCATATAAATTTTTGGAGTATTTGTTCTAGCTCTGTGAAATATGCCACTGACATTTTAATAGGGATTGCATTGAATCTGTAGATTGCTTTGGGTAGTATAGACATTTTAATTATGTTAATTCTTCCCATCCATGAACATGGCATACACTTCCATTTGTTTGTATCTTCCTGTATTTCTTTTTCAATGTCCTATAGTTTTCTAAGTACAGGTCTTTTACCTCCTTGGTTAAGTTTATTCCTAGGTATCTTATCATTTTAATAGGGATTGCATTGAATCTGTAGATTGCTTTGGGTAGTATAGACATTTTAATTATGTTAATTCTTCCCATCCATGAACATGGCATACACTTCCATTTGTTTGTATCTTCCTGTATTTCTTTTTCAATGTCCTATAGTTTTCTAAGTACAGGTCTTTTACCTCCTTGGTTAAGTTTATTCCTAGGTATCTTATTTTTTGTTGTTGTTGTTGCAGTGGTAAATGGGATTGTTTTTTTAGTTTCTCTTTCTGAGAGTTCATTACCTATAATAATCTATAATAATAAAAGTGTAATATGCTAATTAGACTGGACGTCCTTCCAGATGACCTTCTGGATGAAGCCAGGGCTTCGAGGGAAGCCAGGGTCCCGGGCGCCAGAGGGAAGCTGGTGCCAGCAGCCGGGGGAAGGAAGGCCTACTCTTGCATGAATTTCATGCATTGGGTCTCTAGTCGGTCTATAAAAGTGCCATCAATTTCTGGATGTTGACTTTGTATCCTGCTACATTGTCGAATTCATTTATTAAGTCTAGTAGTTTCCTGGTGGAGTCCTTAGGGTTCTCTATGTACAATATCATGTCATCTGAAAATAAGGATTGTTTTACTTCCTCCTTTCTAATTTGGATGCCTTTATTTTATTTTATTTTTTCAAATTTAGTGGCAATTATTATTATTTTTAAATTCTTTATTGTTGAAAGTATTACATATGTCCCCTTTCTCCCCCATTGACCTCTCCCACCCCTGCCCCCCAGCCTCACCTTCCCCCCCCCATTGTCTATGTCCATTGGTTATGCTTATATGCATACAAGTTCTTTGGTTGATCTCTACCCGCCCCACCCTCCTCCACTGCCTTTCCTCTGAGGTTTGATGATCTGTTCGATGCTTCTATGTCTCTGAATCTAGTGTTGTTTTTTTAATTTGTTTGTTTGTTTGTTTGTTCTTCGTTCTGGATCTATTTTTGTTCATTAGTTTATGTTGTTCATTATATTCCACAAATGAGTGAGATCATGTGATATTTATGTTTCTCTGACTGGCTTATTTCACTTAGCCTAATGCTCTCCAGGTCCATCCATGTTATTGCAAATGGGAAGAGTTCTTTCCCTTTTCAGGGATGGAGGAGGGACTGACTGAAGAGGTGGGAGAGAGGAGGAAACCAGGGGGTAGGGGAGGGCCGGGTTGGAAGAGTTGGGCTGTTTTCATTTAATATTCATAAGGGGGTGTAGTGCGTGGACTGCAGCAAGTCAGAGAGGATGTCACAGGACTTCTAACTTGGATGTGAAAACCATCTAATGATACCACTGCTTTTTGTGCCACCAAGAAATGTCTCAAAACCTTACATTTTAATTTCTTTACCAATTTATTGAACACGTACTTTGTGCAAATCATTAACATGCAAATCACATTAAAATGTTTTCTAAAATTAGCTAAGTGTCTCTGGTCACAGGTGTGATATTTTGCAAACTTTACAAACTATTACACTGAAGTTAAAGTAGCAATCCATTTAATGTTTTACTTATCATTGTAATTTTTTTAATGTGTTAAAGAAAAGTATTTTTTATTACTTAAAAATCATAGTTATTTCATTCATTCATTTATTCAGTGAATATGTACTGAGCACTTACCATACTTTAGGCTTGGAGAGACATGTCTGTACCTTTATAATAAAGTACTAGGGGCCCAGTGCACGAATTCATGCACCTTGAAAGGAACTATGGGCTGTGAGGCTGCTGTGAGACAGGGGTGGGTCTCGGCCCATCCTCCGCGCCCCCACCCGGCCCCTCCTGCCGTGGCCCCGGTCCCCTGTCTGCCAGCAGCCCTGCTCCCGTTGCTGCTCCTCCGCGCCCCCACCCGGCCCCTCCTGCCGTGGCCCCGGTCCCCTGTCTGCCAGCAGCCCTGCTCCTGCCGTTGCTGCTCCCATGCGCTGATGGTGTGGAGCGATTGGGGCCAGCGCCAGCAGTGGGTGTGAGTGGGGCCAGCACCATCAGTGGGTGCAAGTGGCGGCTGCTGTCCTGATCGCCCCTCAGGAGCAGGGGGAGGTGGAGAAGTCCTCATGGGCGATCAGGGCTGGCAGCCGCCACTTGCACCTACTGACAGTGCTGAGTGATTGGAGCCGGTGCCGGGCGCTGGCAGCGGGTGTAAGCGGTTGCTCTGGAACTGGCAGCGGGTGCGACGGGGCTGGCGCCAGCAGCAGGTGCGAGTGCCAGGAGGGACAGTGCACAGCAGGAGCAAAGAATTTTCAGTAACCACCAGAGGCTTGCCGTGATGACAGCGACCGGCGCTCCACCTTGGTCTGGTGCCCCCGCTCACCTGCTCCACCATCCCGCCACAGCTGATGCTGCCATGTTCTGCGCTCTGCTGCCTGCTGCTGATGCCCTCCATGTTCCATGCATGCCCCCTGGTGGTCAGCGCACGTCATAGTGACTGGTTGTTTGGTTGTTCTGCCGTTCGGTCTATTTGCATATTAGGGTTTTATATATATAGATGTTAAGCCCTCACCAGCGTCTCTCTGTGGTTAGAACGCCAGCCCGAGAACCGGAGGGTCATGGGTTCAAATCCCAATCAAGGCCACATATATGGGTTGTAGGTTTGATCCCTGGCTCAGGCTGGGGCACGTGAGGAAGGCAACCAATCCATGTGTCTCTCTCACATCTCTCTCTCTCTCTGTCCCCCTCCTCCCCTCTCTCTAAAAAAGTCAAGAGAAAAAATATTCTTGGGTGAGGATTAAAAAAGAAAAAGTATGCTAAGTGCCATGATGCAGGAAGTTTCAGAGCATGTAGAAGAGATGTCTAATCCAATCTTGGATAGTTAAAAAAGGCTTCCTGGAGGATGTGACATCTAAAAGAGCCCTAACTCTCATTCATTAGCTAGACCAAATTGATTAGAAAGGGGAGGGGTGGAAAGAAAGTATTCTATGGGAAGAAACCAATTCTTTAAAAATGCCAAGAGGCAAGAGAGAACTCTGCTCAAGAGTTCTTTCTTTTTTACAGCTCCGTAGTATTCCATTGTGTAGATGTACCACAGTTTTTAATCCACTCAACTGCTGATGGGCACTTAGGCTGTTTCCAAATCTTAGCTATTGTAACTGGAGCTTCTATGAATATAGGAGTATATATATTCTTTCTGATTGGTGATTCTAATTTCTTGGGATATATTCCTAGCAGTGTGATTACTGGGTCAAAAGTGAGTTCCATTTTTAATTTTTTTAGGAAACTCCATACTGTTTTTCACATTGGCTGCACATTCTGCATTCCCTCCAGTAGTGTATGAGGGTTCCCTTTTCTCCACATCCTTGCCAGCACTTGTCATTTGTGGATTTGTTGATGATAGCCATTCTGATAGGTGTGAGGTGGTACCTCATTGTTATTTTGATTTGCATCTCTCTGATGATCAGTGACTTTGAGCATTTTTTTTCATACGCCTTTTGGCTTTCTGAATGTCCACTTTGCAGAAGTGTCTATTTAGGTTCTTTGCCCATTTTTTAATTGGATTGTTTGTCTTCCTTTTGTTAAGTTGTATGAGTATTTTATAAATTTTGGAAATTAACCCCATATTGGATGTATCATTGGCAAATATGTCCTCCTATGCAGTGGGCTCTCTTGTTAGTTTGTTGATGGTTTCTTTTGCTGTGCAGGAGCTTTTTATTTTGATGTCGTCCCATTTGTTTATTTTCTCCTTAGTTTCCATTGTCCTAGGAGATGTATTGGTAAACATATTACTACAAGATATGTTTGATATTTTCCTACCTATGGATTCTTCTAATATTTTTATGGTTTCTAATTTTATATTTAAGTATTTTATCCATTCTGAGTTTATTTTTGTGTATGGTGTTAATTGGTGGTCTAGTTTCATTTTTTTTGCATGTATCTGTACAATTTTCCCAGCACTGTTTATTGAATAAACTGTCTTGACTCCAGTGTATGCTCTTGCCTCCTTTGTCAAATATTAATTGAGCATAATGTCTTGGATCGATTTCTGGGTCCTCTGTTCTGTTCCATTGGTCTATATGCCTGTTCTTGTGCCAGTACCAGGCTGTTTTGAGAATAGTGGCTTTGTAACATAATTTGATATCTGGTATTGTGATTCCTCCAACTTTGTTCTTTCTCAGGATTGCTGCGGCTACTTGGGGTCTTTTTTTATTCCATATAAATTTTGGAGAATTTGTCCTAAGTCTGTGAAATATGTTGTTGTTATTTTAATAGAGATGGCATTGAATCTGTAGATTGCTTTGGGTGGTATGGACATTTTAATGATGTTGATTTTACCAATCCATGAACATGGTATATTTTCCTACTTGTTTATATCTTCCTTTATCTTTGAGCATGTTTTCATATGTCTCTTGGCTTTCTGAATGTCCTCTTTTGAAAGGTGTCTATTTAGATCCTTTGCCCATTTTTTGATTGGATTGTTTATCTTCTTTTTGTTAAGTTGTATGAGTTCCCTATAAATTTTGGAGATTAGGCCCTTATCAGATATGACGTTGGCAAATATGTTTTCCCACGCAGTGGGTTTTCTTGTTGTTTTGTTGATGGTTTCTTTTGCTGTGCAGAAGCTTTTTATTTTGATGTAGTCCCATTTGTTCATTTTCTCTTTAGTTTCAACTGCCCTAGGAGCTGTATCAGTGAAGAAATTGCTTTGGCATATGTCTGAGATTTTGTTGCCTTTGGATTCTTCTAGTATTTTTATGGTTTCCGGTCGTATATTTAAGTCCTTTATCCATTTTGAGTTTATTTTTGTGTATGGTGTAAGTTGGTGGTCTAGTTTCATTTTCTTGCATGTATCTGTCCAATTTTCCCAGCACCATTTATTGAAGAGACTGTCTTGACTCCATTGTATGTTCTTGCCTCCTTTGTCAAATATTAATTGAGCGTATTGGTTGGGGCTGATTTCTGGGCTTTCTATTCTATTCCATTGATCTATATGTCTGTTCTTGTGCCAGTACCAGGCAGTTTTGAGAACAGTGGCTTTGTAATACAGCTTGATATCTGGCATTGAGATCCCACCTACTTTGTTCTTTCTCAGGATCGCTGCAGCTATTCGGGGTCGTTTTTTGTTCCAGATGAATTTTTGGAGAGTTCGTTCTAGGTCTGTGAAATATGCTGTTGGTATTTTAATGGGAAGTGCGTTGAATTTATAGATTGCTTTGGGTAGTATGGACATTTTAATGATGTTGATTCTACCAATCCATGAACACGGTATGTTCTTCCATCTCTTTATGTCTTCCTCTATCTCTTTTTTCAACGTCCTGTAGTTTTCTGAGTAGAGGTCTTTTACCTCTTTAGTTAAGTTTATTCCTAGGTATCTTAATTTTTTTGGTGCAATGGTAAATGGGATTGTTTTTGGAGTACAGGTCTTTTACCTTCTTAGTTAACATATTGCGGACAGATCATGAGAATTCTCGTGTTTTCATATTACAAAGTGTTTTACGAAGTATCATACTTTAAAAAGATATTAGCTTGTAAGAACATGTAATAAATAACTTCAAAATGCAATGGGTAGTTAATTTTAAGTCGTGCCTTTAACATTTATGTAAAACGTTTTTTGTATTCATTCAATAGAAACTTATCTGGCCACTGGATAAAGCTAGCAATAAAACTACTGTGTTAAGTTTATTCCTAGGTATTTTAATCCCATGGTAAATGGGGTTTTTTTTTTTAGTTTCTCTTTCTGTGAGTTCATTATTGATGTATAAAAATGCCCCAGATTTTGAGGTGTTAATTTTGTATCCTGCTACGTTGCCTAATTCATTATTAAACCTAGTAGTTTTTTTATGGAGTCTTAGGGTTTTCTATGTACAGTATCATGTCATCTGTGAATAGTGACAGTTTTACTTCCTCCTTTCCAGTTTGGATGCCTTTTATTTCTTCCAATGTCATATATACTTCATTTTCCCTTTCTGTTGCTGAAATTCTCATGTATGTGGAGTCTCTGACTCTCTCATGTCTGTGGGATTCCCACAGAGCTTCTCTGAGTTCTGTGAGCTGCTCCAGCAAATTAATCAAACCCAAGGATGGTGTCCTGGCAACCTCCAATCTATAGCAAGTAGGTCAGAAGCCCAGGCAACAATCTGGGCTTGGTACTGATGTCTGAAGTTTGGAGGGTGGGGGCAGCCTTGGAGAACTGAACCTTTACCCTGTGGATCTGACTCTATCTCTGGGTACATAGTGTCAGAATTGAGTTGAATTCTCAGACCTCCTGCTGGTGCCCAGGAATTCCTTATTGGTGTGGGGGGAAACCCTCCTCCACACATTGGCAATGGGTCTCAGAACCCCTTTACCTACATTCCAGTGAAGACATTTATTAAACACCCACCTGTGGTGGCTGTTTGACCTGTGCTGGAGTCCTCACTCCCAATTACTAACAAAGAGAGGAGTTGGCACAATGGAAAGAGCCTTGCCTCAGGAGTCAGGCAGACGTGGGTGGTGAATGAGGTGGTACTGGGTAGTTTTTTACAGCTTAATTCCTCAAGACCTACTTCAAAGGACATCCAGCTAACATGGTTAGCATGTGGAACTGCACTGAATGGGGTATCGCAGAACAAATCCGAGTTCCTGAGTCAGAAGACCTGGTTGCAGATCTCGTACACGTCATTTAGCTTGCCAGGGCCTCAGTGTCCTCCAGCGTGAAACCAGAAAGTAGGCCTAGGAGCTGAAAAGACCCCTCCAGGATGACAAAATGACCTGGGGCCTTGAATTAAAATCTTGAGCTCAAATCCCACGCTTACTGCAAATCTACTCTGTGACTTGTGGTGATTCAACCTCTGACTCCCACCTCTCCCATATTCTTGGTTTCTTAGTTGAATAGAGAGAACTGATTCATCCAGCATTGAGCAAGTCTCTCAAGTGATGGATGTTTGCTCTCCCACATCCTTGAATCACAGGGACTGGGACTAAAGACCAATTAGGTGTTCTTGCATCCAGCCCATTGCTCCTTCCCACTCCCCAAATCCCCCAGCTTGGAAACTCATTAGATACCTGAGAGCTGGGAGAATGAGAGCCTGGGTCCTAAATGGATAACTGGGGATACAGCACTTCCATTGTACTGTCGGATCCACTTGCTTTACATAATAACTTCAACTCAACTGGGAACAACGCTCTTGGATTCTGGTTGTTTTCTTTTTCCAGGAGAACGGACAAAGGAAAAATAGTGGGATGAACTAATCCCCACCACTAGTCCATGCCACTACAGTTGCTTTTCTGGGGGCAATGGGTTTGCATCATTTCCCTCTCCTTACGTATTTTACATTCCCCTCACCTTCTACACCTCTGTTGATCTGGGTCAGTGGTCGGCAAACTCATTAGTCAGCAGAGCCAAATATCAACAGTACAATGATTGAAATTTCTTTTGAGAGCCAAATTTTTTAAACTTAAACTATATAGGTAGGTACATTGTTATTAACTTAATTAGGGTACTCCTAAGCTGGCCTTTGCTAAAAACGTCCTCAATCTGATTGAGGTACATTTGCTGAGGTCGACCCCTTCCAACTCTCCCATCCACACTCGTCTTGTATACTTGTTTCAGATAGACGAGTGTGGATGGGAGAGTTGGAAGGGGTCGACCTCAGCGAACGTACCTCAATCAGATTGAGGACGTTTTTAGCAAAGGCCAGCTTAGGAGTACCCTAATTAAGTTAATAACAATGTACCTACCTATATAGTTTAAGTTTAAAAAATTTGGCTCTCAAAAGAAATTTCAATCATTGTACTGTTGATATTTGGCTCTGTTGACTAATGAGTTTGCCGATCACTGGGCTAGGGCAACGATTTGCTAATATTTTGTTGAGGATTTTAGCATCTATGTTCATTAGGGATATTGACCTGTAATTCTTTCTTTGTAGTGTCTTTATCTGGTTTTGGGATTAGGGTAATGCTGGCTTCATAGAAAGAGCTTGGAAGTGTTCCTTCCTCTTGAAATTTTTGGAATAGTCTGAGGAGGATAGGTGTTAGTTCTTCTTTGAATGTTTGGTAACACTGCCCTGTGAAGCCATCAGGACAGGGCTTTTGTTTGCTGGAAGTTTTTTGATTACTGCTTCAATTTCATAAGTAGTTATCAGCCTGTTCAGTTTTTCTAATTCTTCCTGTTTGAGTTTTGGAAGGTTGTATTTTTCTAGGAATATGTCCTTTTCATCGGGGTTGCCCAATTTGTTCTAACAGAGTTGTTCATAGCATTTTTTTTTTTTTTACAATCCTTTGTATTTCTGTGGGGTCAGTTGTACTTCACATCTTTCATTTCTGATTTTGTTTATTTGGGTCCTCTCTCTTTCTTTGTTGGTAAGCCTGGCTAGGGGTTCATCAATCTTGTTTATCCTTTCAAAGAACCAGCTTGTGGTTTCATTGATTTTTTGTATTGTTTTCTTTTTTGTCTCTGGTCATTTATTTCCATTCTGGTCTTTATTATTTCCTTCCTTCTGTGTACTATGGGCTTTTCTTGTTGGTCTCGTTCTAATTCTTTAAGTTGTAGGGTTAGATAATTTATTACAAGTTTTTCTTGTGTTTTTTTTTTGAGGTTGGCCTGGAGTCCTATGAACTTCCCTCTCAGGATTGCTTTCACTGTGTCCCATAGATTTTGGATTGTTGTGTTTTCATTGTCATTTGTTTCCAGGATGTTTTTTTTATTTCTTCTTTGATCTCTTTGGTAACCCAATCATTGTTTAATAGCATGCTATTTAGCTTCCATGTGTTTTATTGGTTTTGAGTGTTTTTATTGTAGTTGATTTCTAATTTTATGCCACTGTGATCTGAGAAGATGCTTGATATGATTTTAATCTTGTTGACTTTGTAGAGACTACCACGTTAGGTAGTCCTAATGTGGGCTACCTTTGAAAACGTCCCATGTGCACTTGAGAAGAATGATATTCAGTAGCTTTGGGGTGAAATGTTCTGAAGATGTCAATTAGTTCCACCTGATCTAGTGAGTCGTTTAGGATTGCTGTTTCCTTGTTGATTTTTTGTTTAGAAGATTTATCCAGTTATGTCAATGGGGTATTAAAGTTCCCTACTATGATTGTATTGTTGTTGATCTCTCCCTCAATATCTTCCTGAAGTTTTTTTATGTATTTGGGTGCTCCTGCATTGGGTGCATATATGCTTACTGGAGGTATATCCTCTTGTTGTATTGATCCCTTTAGTATTATGAAATGGCCTTCCTTATCTCTTGTTATGGCCTTCACTTTGAGGGCTATTTTGTCAGATATAAGTATTGCTACCCCAGCTTTTTTTTCCCATTTCCATTTGCCTGAAAAAATTATACCACCCCTTCACTTTCAGTCTGTGTGAGTACTTTGTTCTGAGGTGGTAGTCACCATATATATGGGTCATGTTTTCTTATCAATTCAGCCGCTGTATCTTTTGATTGGGGCATTTAATCCATTTATGTTTAAGGTTATCATTGATAGGTACTTGTTTGTTGCCATTTTTATTATTTATTTAACTTTTAAATTTTTTATTGATTTCAGAGAGGAAGGGAGAGGGACAAAGAGATAGAAACATCAGTGATGAAAGAGAATCATTAATCGGCTGCCTTCTACATGCTCCACACTGGGCATTGAGCCCACAACCTGGGCATGTGCCCTGATCGGGAATCGAACTGTGACCTCCTGGTTCATAGGTCGATGATTAACCACGGAACCATACCAGTCTGGTGCCATTTTTATTCTTTTTTTTTTACAGAGCTCCTCAGTTTATTGGCAATTATTTATGCAACATAAGCGGTCGTTTGTCCAGTTCTGAGGCACTCAAACCAGCAGAGTCCATTAGTGATTGCTCTTTTATTTTTTTTCTGTTCACATGGAACCCTTCTCCACTTCGTCCTTCAAAGTTCTCTTTTGAATATTTGCTACTACCACCAAGATCTGCACCTGCAGCGGCTCCACCCGGGCCGTGCCCTAGGCTTCAAGGATCACTGCAGCGGCCCTCCTACTCTCACGGCGTAGCATGGCGCGGGTGTCGGCCGGACGCCGAAGCGCCCTGTGTTCCCGTCCCCCTGTCTCCGACCGACCGCCAGCGATGGCCGGGTATGGGCCCAACGCTCCAGCGCCATCCATTTTCAGGGCTAGTTGATTCAGCAGGTGAGTTGTTACACACTCCTTAGCGGATTCCACTTCCATGGCCACCGTCCTGCTAGTGATTGCTCTTTATAAATAACTTATGAGAAGCAAGCACAATTGGCAAGGAACCCACATCGAGAATCAAGCATCTTGCTCGCACACCCACTGATGGCACGCAGGCTGGGAGCGGGCAGGCACCAGGTGCTGGTGTAGTGGAAATTTCAAGGCACATATGCCCTCCTAACAGATAGCAGCTCCAGGGTCTGCCCTTGAGACCTGGTTCACATCTGGAACCACCAAGCTCATGCTTTGTGCATCACACCCCCTTTGGTCTACCATGGTTTTTATCACCTAACATGCTTCAACCTCCGATGTGCTGGGGGCTGCGTGCTCGGAGTCACAGTCCCTGCCCTTTACATTCTGAAGACAAGAGAGATGCAAAGACCCGGACAACGACATGGCAACGATGTTTCTAGCACCACTAGGGGGTCATTGTTAGGGCGTCTTTAGATGTCTGTCTCCCGAGAGATGTGGGGGTGGGGGAGTTCCATCGCGGGAGCCAGAGGAAGGAGATGAGGGAGGGGCTGCTTCGAATGAGATTCAAGGCACTAAAGCAGCGGTTCTCAACCTGGGGGTCGAACGACCCTTTCACAGGGGTCGCCTAAGACCATCGGAAAACACATATATAATTACATATTGCTTTTGTGATTAATCACTATGCTTTAATTATGTTCAATTTGTAATAATGAAATTGGGGGTCACCACAACATGAGGAACTGTATTAAAGGGTCGCGGCATTAGGAAGGTTGAGAACCACTGCAAAGGGTGGATGGATGGGGTGGGCCTTGGAAAAAGTCAACCAGAAGCGGAGGTCCCCAGAGAAGAGCGGGTGGCTCGGTAGGCGACCTGGCCCCCCCCCCCCCACTCCTAAATGTGACCCTCCTGTCCAGCCAGAAGGTCCAAGGTACCCCCAGGACTTTCCAGCCAGCCCAGGCGAGGTCTGGGGTCCACCTTCACAATCCCGTCTTCTCACTGCGATGGCTCAGCTGCTGGCACTCAGGTCAGCACACAGCACACGTTTATCGGACACCAGCCCGTCAGAGTTCAATTATGGCTTTTTGACTTAAAAATCATGAAGTGTTTTCCTAACTCTGTTCTCTCCCTGTGACCCAACCCTGACCATGGTGCGTGGGGCAGGAGATCCCTGAATGGACCAGAGAGACACAAAGAGTTGCACCCCTTGGTGTGGCCCCACATGGAATATGCCAAACCTGGGGCGGGGCGAATAGGGGCAGAGCCCAGACCCGAGCACATGGCTCAGGTCCGTCTGCAGGCACAGCGGACAGTCGCGGGTGCACAGTGGCTCCTGCAGACGCCACGGGGAGGCGCTGGCCTCGCCGCCTGGCAGCACCGGACAGGCTAAGCCAGTCTGCGCTGTGACCGCCCCCGGCCTTTCCGGGCCTGCTGGCCCCCAGCCGGGCCCCCCCCAAGTCCTTGGGGAGAGCCAACTCCACTTCAATCGAACCGCGCATCTCAGCAGAGGGTGGGCCAAAGGCTGTGGTTCAAGCGGAAGTAGGGAAGGGCCGAGGCCAGGGCCCAGTCTAGTACCCAGGCCAGGCAGGACCCCGAGGCTGCGGGAAGCGGTGGGAGGGGCCGGCCCTGGGGGTAGGGAGCCTGAGGGGGCCAGCGGGCGGGGACTGGCCCGGGAAGCTGGGGAGCTGGGGCTGCGTCCGGTAAGGAGGTGTCCCGCTCCCGAGGGGTAGGAGGGCTGTTGAGGATAAACCAGGACTGGGAGTCCGGCCCCGCCAAGGGGTACCCGGGGCCAGAGGCACCAGAGGCGGGCGCGGGATCGCTAGGCCAGGGCGGTGAGTCCTCTGTGGGGACCAAGAGTAGCTCCAGCAGCCCTGGGCCCCGGCTGGGCTGACGGGAAAGGGGGGCCCAAAGGTCCGCTGTAGGAAAAGGGGGGCTGGGACACCACGGGGAAGGGCGCTGGCTGCGGCACCCTGGGTGGTGGGGCCCTTGGGCAACTCCGGAGACGGG
>NW_005356042.1:189880-191441 GCF_000412655.1 Myotis brandtii | reverse complement strand
CGGGCTCCTGGGAAGCTCTGGGCTTCCTCACCATGTCCTGGAGCTTCTCCACGAACCCGCCGCAGGTGCGACAGCCATGGCTCAGACTCTTCTTCTACCTTCATGCCTTCGACCTGCAGAAGGTCTAACAAGGTCCCCCGGCTGCAGCGCCGACTAGACTTTCTCCAGCTTTTCCTTCTGCTCCTGGCATCGCTCTGCGAGCTTCCGGAGCTCCTGGTACTTTTCCGAAAGGTTTGAGCGGCTGATCTCCAGGGGCCTTGGGACTCCAGGTTCCGCTCAGCCAGGCTGCTTTTGGTGGCCAGTGCCATCTCTCCTTCCAGCTGCAGGTCCTAGACCTCAGGGGATTCCTGGGCCAGCCGGTTGAGGGCCTCCTGGTCGTTCTGCATCTCCTCCAGCTCCTCCAGGGTCTTGTCTTTCAGGGTCTCCATCTCTCCCTGCAGGGCCGCAGCCGCCCTGGGGAAACCACAGCCCACACCCACCCCATTTTTATTCTTTGTCTGCGTTTCTCCCTCTCTTTCTATTCCTTCTTCTTGCACCACTCCCTTTAGCATTTCTTGCATTGCTGGTTTGGTGGTAATAAACTCTCTTAGCCTGTTTTTGTCTGTGAAGCTCCTGATCTCACCTTCAATTTTGAATGATAGCCTTGCTGGATAGAGTATTTTTGGATTCAGTCCCTTGCTTTTCATGACTTTGTATATTTCATTCCATTCCGTTCTGGCCTGATGCATTTCTGTTGAGAAATCATTTGATATTCTAATGGGGGATCCCTTGTAGGTAACTTTCTATCTCTTGCAGTCCTTTAGATTCTTTGTCTTTGACACCATTTTAATTATGATGTGTCTTGGTGTGAGTCTTTTTGGATTCATCTTGTTTGAGACTCTGTGCTTCTTGGACTTGTGTGACCTTTTTTCTTCCCCCTGTCAGGGAAGTTTTCTGTCATTATTTCTTCAAACAGGTTTTCTATTCCTTGCTCAGCTTCTTCTCCTTCTGGCACCCCTATTATGAGGATGTCGCTTCCTTTCATGTTGCCCCAAAGCTCCTTAAGCTCTCTGCCTATCCCCCCCTTTTTTTCCAATTGCTGTTCAGATTGGGTGTTATTTTTCTTTCTTTTTTTAAAATATATTTTTATTGATTTCAGAGAGGAAGGGAGAAGGAGAGAGAGAGAAACATCAATGATGAGAAAGAATCATTGATTGGCTGCCTCCTGCATGCCCCCTACTGGGGATTGAGCCCACAACCGAGGCATGTGCCTTTGACTGGAATCGAACCCAAGAAAGACCCCTCAGTCTGCAGGCTGAAGCTTCATCCACTGAGCCAAACCAGCCAGGGCTGGGTGCTATTTTCCTACCTGCTGGGGTCCATCCCCAGCAGGTCCAGGGGTCCCCAAAGGTGTGGACGGAGTCGGCAAAGAAGGGATGACACAGAGGTAGCGTTCAGGTGATCATCATAGCCCGGTTCCTCTGGCCAGGTTCTAGCCAGGTTCTGTCCAGGTTCTCTTGCCATGTTCTGTCGCCAGGTTCTAGCCAGGTTCTCCAGCCAAGTTCTGTAGTCAGGTTCTGTC
>NW_005356042.1:169676-189684 GCF_000412655.1 Myotis brandtii | reverse complement strand
TAGGTTCTGTCTTCTGTTGTCTTGTTACATCTGTATTTATACCAGTTGATTTTAATCCTGTCAATTTCTATTCCAAAGGTTAGGGTGTTTCTTATCTCCATTCCAGGGAGTAAAGATTATGTAGCTTAAGTGTGATTGTTCTTAAAGTGATTAACTACCCGCCTGGCACTTAGTTAAGGGATTTTATTCCCTCCCTAACTTCAGGGAAAAATCCCTACCTGGGGAAACAACCTTTCTCAGAGAGGTGACCTTGGCCAAAACACATAGCGCTAAGGGGAGCAAACACATTAAGAACAGTATGCTATATATGCCAGGTCCCTTGAAACACATGCTGTGCAGATGTTTCTTCCCTGCAGCGACTGTGTCAAGCAGCAAGGATGGACCAGCTCCCGGCACCTACCGTCTTCGAACTCGCTGATTTGGTCCTCATCTTCTTCTAGTCTACTGTTGAAACCTGCCAGGGTGTTCTTTATTGGAGCTATGTCATTCTTCATTTCCTCGTGTTTTTTTTCTTCTTCATTTCCTCTTGATTCTTATCCATGTTGGTGAATTTCTCATTCAGCTTCTTATAATTTTCATTGAGCTGCTTGTAATTCTGTCAGATGTTTAAGCATCTTTATAACCATTACTCTGAATTCTTTATCTGACAAATTATTTGCCTCCATTTCATTTAGTTCCTTTTCTGGTGATTTCCCCTTTTCTTTCCTTTGGGCATTGCTTTTGTCTCCCCATTTTTGCTGTCCCTTTGTATTTGTTTCTATGTAATGTGAGTTGCTGTCTCTTCTGGCCCTGGGCAACTGATTGAGGTCCAAGAGGTTGAAGTGCCTAGCAGCCCAGTGGTCAGGTACTCCTTAGCCCAGAGGCTGGGTCTGCTTTGAGTCTCACACCTTTATTGTCTCTGCTCTCAGTTGTTCTCCCTTTCCCCACAGATCTTGTCCCTTAAGTGTCCGCTGTAGATGCTCAGAGTTGGCGGGGGCACTTGCACAGTTCCTTTGGTGTGCAACTCCTTGTGAGGTCCCAGAGCCCTCTGGCATGCAGTTCACTGTGTAGCTCCAGCGCCTGTGGCAGGGTGGTGCCGAGGTGCGTCTGGCATGCACTTATAGTGCAGCTCCGGGGTCTGGGTAGGGTGTTGTGCGAGGTGCCTCTGGCAAGCACTCACAGCACGCAGGTCCTGGAGCCTGGGTGGGGTGGTGCAGGAGGTCTCTCTGGGCACTCACTGTGCACATCTGGGAGCCTGCAGCGAGGTAGTGTGGCACTCACTGAGGGGGCGCAGTGGAGGTCCCTTCCAAATTATGGCTGCGCAGGTTTGGGGGTGGTGTCCCAGGCCAGTCTGGGTGTTGGTTTGGCTGCACTCTTAGCCTCTGCTGCTCCCCCTTTTGAGATGGCATGGTCTCTGTGCCAGAGCCATGCCCAGCCTGGGAGTGCCTGTGGCAGTAGCAGCGGCTCCCTGTCCAGGAGAGCCTGATCCGCCAGTCCCCAAGACTTCTGCGAGATCTAACTGTCCCTCACTCACCCTCCCACACACCACACATGTCCACACACTCTCCTTGCACTCCTTTACTCACACTCTTTTCCTCACTGCCATTCTCCTGGCTGCCATGTTGCGATAAGCCAATTTGGGTACCTTTTATTACTTCTTCTTGTCTGATTGCTGTGGCTAGGACTTCCAGTACTATGTTGAATAAGAATGATGAAAGCGGACATCCTTGTCTTGTTCCTGTTCTTAAGGGAAACACGTTTAGTTTTTGCCCATTGAGTATTATGTTGGGTATATGTCATATCTTGAGGTATGATCTCTCTATTCCCACTTTAGTGAGAGCTTTTATCAAAAAAGGGTGCTGGGAGAGCAACAGAAACTAACAGGAGCTCAAACCGTTATAGTCTCGCCTTCAGAACTTTCAGAAAACATCACAGCCCTGCCAATACCTTGATTTGAGCCCAGAAAAACGTCCAACCCACAGAACGGTCAAACTTCAAGTGAAGGCCGGCCTTCGAGCGACAGTGACGCAAGATGGCAGCCAGCACGGGCTTGGCAGTAAAAGTCCCTCGCAATTTTTGACTGTTGGAAGAACTTGAAGAAGGCCAGAAAGGCGGAGGAGATTGCACAATTAGTTGGGGTGTAGAAGATGACGAAGACATGACACTTACAAGATGGACAGGGATAATAATTGGGCCTCCAAGAACAGTTTATGAAAATTGAATGTAAGCCTTAAAATAGAATGTGGACCTAAATACCCTGAAGTACCCCCCGTTGTAGGATTTGTAACAAAAATTAATATGAATGGAGTTAATAGTTCTAATGGAGTGGTGGACCCAAGGGCCGTATTAGTGCTAGAGAAATGGCATCGTTCATATAGTATCAAACATGTCCTGCACGAGCTTCGGCACCTAATGATGACTAGTGATAATGTGTCACTCCCTCAGCCACCTGAAGGACAGTGTTACAGCAACTAATCAAAAAGAAAACCACAGGCCCACGCATCCCCCATTTGATTTAAGCAGTCTTCATTTTCCACAGTAGTAACCTTTCTAGATACGACTTGTAGACATCAGAGTACTGGAAAGGAAGCTCCTGTTCAAAGGCAGTTTATCTGAAGATGCTGTAAGTGATACTAATTTGTTGTCCGTTTGAAATATAAGAAAAAAAAAGGGTGCTGAATTTTGTTGAATGCTTTTTCTGCATCTATTGATATGATCATGTGGTTTTTATTTTTCAATTTGTTTATGTGATGTATCACATTTATTGATTTGTGAATATTGTATCAGCCTTGCATCCCTGGAATATATCCCACTTGATCATGGTGTATGATCTTTTAAATATATTGCTGGATCCGATTTGCTAATATTTTAAAAAATATTTTTAAATTGAATTCAGAGAGGAAAGGAGAGGGAGATAGAAACATCAATGATGAGAGAGAATCATTGATTGGCTGCCTCCTGCACGCCCTCTACTGGGGACCGAGCCCACAACCCAAGCATGTGCCCTCGACAGGAATCGAACCTGGGACCCTTCCATCTAGGCTGATGCTTTATCCATTAAGCTAAACCCACTAGGGCTGATTTGCTAATATTTTGTTGAGGATTTTATTATCTGTGTTCATCAGGGATATTGGCCTGTAATTTTCTTTCTTTATAGTGTCTTTATCTGGTTTTGGAATTAGGGTAATGTTGGATTCGTAAAAAGAGCCTGGGAGTGTTCCTTCCTCTTGAATTTTTTGGAATAGTTTGAGGAGGATAGGTGTTAGCTCTTTTTTGAATGTTTGGTAAAATTCACCTGTAAATCCATTCAGTCCAGGACTTTTGGTTGCTGGAAGTTTTTAAATTACTGCTTCAATTTCATCAGTTGTTATTGGCCTACTCAGGTTTTCTGATTCTTCCTGATTGAGTTTTGGAAGATTGTATGTTTCAATAAATTTGTCCATTTCACCCAGGTTGTACAGTTTGTTGGCATATTCATAGTATTTTCTTACAATCCTCTGTATTCTGTGGTGTCTGTTGTTATATTGCTCCTTTCATCTCTGATTTTATTTATTTGGGTCCTCTCCCTTTGTTTCTTTTTTTTAAAAATATATTTTATTGATTTTTTACAGAGAGGAAGGGAGAGAGATAGAGAGTTAGAAACATCGATGAGAGAGAAACATCGATCAGCTGCCTCCTGCACATCTCCTACTGGGGATGTGCCCACAACCCAGGTACATGCCCTTGACCGGAATCGAACCTGGGACCTTTCAGTCTGCAGGCCGACGCTCTATCCACTGAGCCAAACCGGTTTCGGCTCCCTTTGTTTCTTGATGAGTCTGGCTAGGGGTTCATCAATTTTGTTTATCTTTTCAAGAATCAGCTCTTGGTTCTATTGATCTTTTCTACTGTGTTTTTAAGTCTCTATGTCATTTATTTCTGCTCTAATGTTTATTATTTCCTTCCTTCCACTTCCTTTGGAAGTTCTCTTTCTAATTCATTTAGCTGTAGGGTTAGACAGAGTGTTAGTGCTCTTTCTTGTTGTTTGAGGTAGGCCTGTAGTGCTATCAATTTCCCTCTCAGAACTCCTTTTGCATAGGTTTTGGGTGGTTGTGTGTTCATTTTCTTTTGTTTCCAGGAAGTTTTTAATTTCTTGCTTGATCTCATTGGTAACCCATTCATTGTTTAATACAAGCTATTTAGCCTTCATGTATTTGAGTGCTTTGTTTTTTATTGTCATTGATTTCTAACTTCATGCCATTGTGATCTGAGATGCATGGTATTATGTCAATCTTCTTGAATTTGTATAGGCTTATTTTGTGTCCTAACATGTGGTCTATCTTTGAGAATGTTCCTTGTGTGCTTGAGAAGAATGTATATTCTGTTGCTTTGAGGTGAAATGTTCTGTAAATAACAGTTAGATCCATCTGATCTAGTGTGTCATTTGAGGCCTCTGTTTCCTTATTGATTTTTTGTCTGGAAGATATATCCATTAATGTCAGTGGGGTGTTAAAGACCTCTAGTATGACTGTATTGTTCTCAATCTCTCCCTTAAAGTCCATCTAGAGTTTTTTAATGTACTTGGGTGCTCCTATATTAGGTGCATATATATTTACAAGGGATATATTTTCTTGTTGAATCATTCCCTTTAATATTATGAAGTGGCCTTCTTTGTCTCTGGTTATGGACTTTATTTTAAAATCTAGTTTGTCTTATATGAGTACTGGTGACCTGGTGCACGGATTCGTGCACATTGAAAGGAAATTAATTAGAAGGTGCCGGCGGGGCGGAACTGGGCGAGAAGGGCCAGACACACCCTGGAGCCAACCTCCCGTAGTCCCGCCCCCGGCATCTGCAGAGTGAGTGGGGTCCCTCCGATAGGTGGGGCCCCTCGGCCTGGCCTGTGGGGATTGGGCCAAAACTGGCTCTTCAACATCCCCCGAAGGGTCCCGGAGTGTGAGAGGGCACTCTGCAAAGTTGCTGTTATACAGGGTGTGGAACGCAAACGCAAGTGTGCAGTAAACCAGATTTGGGGCCAACAGTGCCCCAGTAACGATATAACCCATGGCCAAAGGTGGAATCGTGTGGCCCCACAAGGAATTGGGCTCCTTCCTCTCTGGTTTTGGGGTGCATCACCCGAGAACCACCGCTGCCAAGTCACTGCAGCTCGGCATCTCCTGCGTTGAGCATCTGGCCCCTGGTGGTCAGTGCATGTCATAGCAACCAGTCGGACGGTAGGAGGGACACTTAACATATTAGCCTTTTATATATATAGATTGCTACCCCAGCTTTTTTTCCTTTTCCATTTGCATGGAATATATTTTTCCATTCCTTCACTCTCAATCTGTGTGTATCTTTTGTTCTGAGTTGCATCTCTTGTAGAGACCATATATATGGGTCATGTTTTCTTATCCACTCAGTCACCCTATGTCTTTTGACTGAAGTATTTAATCCATTTACATTTAAGGTTATTTTTGACAGGTACTTACTTATTGCTATTTTTAGTTTCTTTATGCTTATGATCTACTCTCTGTTCTTTTCTTCTTCCTCTTAAAGCATTCCCTTTAACATTTCTTGCATTGCTGGTTTGGTGGTAATGTACTCCTTTAACCTTTTTTGTCTGGAAAATTTTTATTTTACCTTCAATTTTAAATGACAGCCTTGCTGGATACAGAGTCTTGGATTTAGGCCCTTGCTTTTCATTACTTTGAATACTTTATGCCACTCCCTTCTGGCCTGAAGTGTTTCTATTGAGAAATCAGCTGACATTCTAATGGGAACTCATTTGTAGGCAATTTTCTGTCTCTCTTGTTGCCTTTCAGATTCTTTCTTTGTCTTTAACATTTGCCATTTTAATTATGATGTGTCTAGGTGTGGGTCTCCTTGGGTTCATCTTAATTGGGACTCTGTGCCTCCTGAACTTGTGTGACATTTTCCTTCACCAGGTTGGGGAAGTTTTCTCTCATTATTTCTTTAAACAGGTTCTCTGTTCCTTGCTCACCTTCTTCCCTTCTGGTATTCCTATCATGTGGATATTGTTACCTTTAATATTGTCCCAGAGCTCTCTTAAGCTCTCTTCCGACTTTTTAATTTTTTTATTTGCTGCTCTAATTGGGTATTTATTTTGACCTTGTCTTCCAAATCGCTGATTCGATTCTCTGCTTCATCAAATCTAATTTTAATTCTTTCCAGTGTGTTCTTGATGTCTGATATGTTATTCTTCATTTCTGTCTGGTTCTAGTTAATGGTTTCATTTCATTGTTTATGCTGCTATAGTTCCTACAGAGTTTCTTGTAATTTTCACTAAGCTCCTTAAGCACCATTAAAACCATTACTTTGAACTTTATGTCTGATAGGTTGCTTGCCTCCATTTCATTTAGTTCTTTTTCGGGAGATTCCTTATTACCTTTCATTTGGGGGTTGTTTCATTGTCTTACCATTTAGCTGTCTCTTTGTATTTGTTTCTATGAAGTAGATAGAACTGCTATGCCTCCCTTATGTAGAAAGTATCTTGAGTCTAGTGGTGCAGTCTCTTTTTTCACCTGAGCTGGATGTTTTAGAAATGCCCCTTGTGTGCATTATTTGGGCTCTCCTGTTGTAATTGGGACTTGATTGTTGATGTTCCTTTCATGGGAGGGATCTCCCCTCCAACTTGTTACCAGTGAGGTTCAACCCCAATATCATTGTGCTAGCTGTTATACAGGTGCTGACAGAACAGAGTAAGACACAACAGGACCAAAACAAAAACACCCCCAAAATCAATGCAACAACAACAGGAAAGACTTAGAAGGGGGAAAAAAAGCAAAGCAAATAAAAAATAAAAAGGATACTATAAGACATGTGACCAAAGACTTGGAGGGAATATAAAGAAAAAGAAAGAAGACAAAAAAAAAATGGCAATATGGAAGCAAGAAGGAAGCTAAAAGAACTAGTATAGGAGGAAAAAAGAAAATGAAACAGAAAATAATTGAAATAATAATAATGAATTTAAAACATATTAATAATGGATATATTAAGATTAAGATAGGAAAAGTAAAATGGAATAAAATGAGAAAAAAGAGAAAAACAAAACAAGATAAGAAAAATTAATAATAATCAAAATAGGCTAAAGTAGAATGTAATAAAAGGAAAGAGAGAAATTAGAGATATGCAAGAAAAAAAAAAAAAGGGGCAAACAAAAAAAACCAAAAAATTCACATACACACACACACACACACACACACACACTCATATAAAGACCTTTGGGTCCGCTATTTGTGGGGCTCTCTGGATTTTGCTCTGAAAAATTGAATCTGATCCCTTGGTGTGTCTATCCCGGGCTTCCTGGAAGCTGCTCTAGTGTAGGCCAGTGTGAGTCACTCCCTTTCTGGCCCTGTGCAACCTGATTGAGGTCTGAGAGGTTGAAGCCCCTAGTAGTCCAGTGGTCAGGGACTCAGCCCAGAGGCTGGGTCTGCCTTGAGTTTCACGTCTTCATTGTCTCTGTTCTGAGCTGTACTCCCTTCCCCCATGGACCTGGTCCTGCAGGTGTCAGCTGCAGGAGCTCCTGTCTGTGGGGGTATGTGTGAGGTCCCGCTGGTGTTCCACTCACTGCTTGGTCAGGGAGTGGGGCTGGGGGAGGGGTGTCCAAGGCTAGACTGGGTGGTGGCAAGGCTGTGCTCCTAGCCACTGCAGCTCCCCCCTTCAGGATGGGGGAGTACCTGGTTTTTGAGCCATAGCCGTGCTCGTTGGGGGAGTACCTGTGGTGGTAGCAGTGGCTCTTTGTCCAGGAGAGCCTGATCCGCCTGCTCCTGAGACTCCTGTCAGCTCTCTCTCTCTCTCTCACACACACACCCCTCTCGTTCCGCTCCCTCTCTCTCTCTCTCTCTCTCTCTCACACACACACACCCCTCTCGTTCCACTCCCGTACTCACACTTTCTCCCTCACTCCAGTCCTGCCATGTATGTATCCACTTTTTATTGCTATTGTTACAAATTACCACAATAGTTACTTGAAACAATGTAAATTTATTCTCTTACTGTTCTGGAGATAAAAATCCAAAATTAGTTTCACTGAGCTAAAGTCATGATGTTGGCAGGGCTAATTCCTTCTGGAGATTTCAGAGCACAGTCAATTTCCTTATCCTTATCCTTTCCATCTGCATTCCTTGGCTCATGACTCCTGAATCACTTCAACCCCCTGCTTCAATTGTCACATCTAATACTCTGATCTTACCAAAACCCTGTGGGCCCGGCCGGTGTGGCTCAGTGGTTGAGCATTGACCCAAGAACCAGGTCACGGTTTGATTCCTGGTCAGGGCACATGCCCAGGTTGCGGGCTCGATCCCCAGTGTGGGGTGTGCAGGAGACAACTGATCAATGATTCTCTCTCATCATTGATGTTTCTGTCTCTCCTCTCCCTTCCTCTCTGAAATTAACAAAAATATATTTAAAAAAACCCCAAAACCCTTGTGGTTATATTGGGCCCACACCTGGATAATCCAGGATCATTTCTCCTTCTCAAGACCCATAACTTAATAAAACCCCCTTTGTCCCATGTGACAGTAGGAGTTTTAAGATGTGGTCATCTTTGTGAGGCCATTATCTAGCTTCCCAAACCCAATTGTTTTTGTATGGTGCTGTCTGTAACCTTGTCATTGAGCATGACTAAAAGCAGGCCTAGCACCTAGCCATAGCAAGAACTCAAATAGTTTTAAAGGCCTTGAGTACTATTTTGGCTTTTAAAAAATATATGTTTTGCCCTGGCCGGTTTGGCTCAGTGGATAGAGTGTTGGCTTATGGACTGAAGGGTCCTGGGTTCGATTCTGGTCAAGGACACATGCCCTGGTTGATCCCCAGTGGGGGTTGTGCAGGAGGCAGCTGATCGATGTTTTCCTCTCATCCTTGATGTCTCTATCTCCCTCTCCCTTCCTCTCTGAAAGCAATAAAAACATATTTTTTAAAATATATGTTTTTATTGCTTTCAGAGAGGAAGGGAGAGGGAGATAGAGACATCAAGGATGAGAGGAAAACATCGATCAGCTGCCTCCTGCACAACCCCCACTGGGGATCAAGCCCACAACCCTGGCGTGTGCCCTGCCTAGGAATTGAACTGCGATCTTCTGATTGATGGGTCAACCACTGAGCCACACTGGCTGGGCTTTCTAGGCTTTTAAGCAACTTCATTTTTTTTTTCTATCGTCTGTTAATATTGTGGCTTTTTCTGTCTGAGTTGTCTTATTGGGCTAATAACCCTAATATGAATTCAGATCCTGGTTCTGCTGCTTACTTAGCTTAGCCACCCCAAGTCTGTTTCATTTGTAAAATGGGGCTATGACTACATCCCAGGCAATGTATATGAGAGAGGGAGAAAGGGCTGATCCCCAGCTGGTATGGTATGAGGGGAAAGGGACACAGGTCCATGTGGGTGTCAGAAGGGGTATATGGGTGTCAGAGAGTGAGGACGGATCCTCCAGATTTGGGGGGAGGGCATGCATAGTTAGGTGAGTCTGGGAACCTCTTCTCTGTCCTTCCCCAGCTGTCTCAAGACCCTGACTGTCCCCAGGAGAGAGCCTGAGTTGGGATGCCTTCTGAATTTCAATGGCTCTGTCCTTAGTTACAGGCCATCATTGTCCCTTGAAGGTGAATATGTTTGCTTGCCAAGGTCTGGAGGGAGCATCTTTCGTTCCAGGCCCCACCCCAGGCCTTTGGGCCTCTGATAGAGGGTGGAGAACTGCCCAGGAAAATCTCTTGTCTTTCCTGGTACCCTTTTTCCTTCAGATTCTTTTTTTTAGCAAAGTCAATTAAGCCAGTGATGTTTTTAAACTTCCAGAATCACTTTTATTTCTGTTGAAATAGGAAAATGACCCAGTTAATTGATAACCTTGACACTCCATCTTAGTTAAGCCTACTACTGGATCTTTTCTGTCAGGAGAAACACATATAAAATCATGATTTTCACACTGAACATTATTAGAATGTTTCAAAAACAGTTTGGTGAACTGAAAGGGATCTAATGAATCCTTTATTTTATTTTATTTTTTTAAATATATTTTTTTGATTTTTTACAGAGAGGAAGGGAGAGGGATAGAGAGTTAGAAACATCAACGAGAGAGAAACACTGATCAGCTGCCTCCTGCACACTCCCTACTGGGGATGTGCCCGCAACCAAGGTACATGCCCTTGACCGGAATCGAACCCGGGACCCTTGAGTCCGCAGGCTGACGCTCTATCCACTGAGCCAAACTGGTTAGGGCTGAATCCTTTATTTTTGAAAAGTAATTATTATGTTTAATAGCAAGGTAAAAAAAAAACCACCAGTTCTTTTTACCTTGAGTGTCTGAAGCTAGAACAGTCATTACCCTATACAAGTGATGGTGAACCTTTTGAGCTCGGCGTGTCAGCATTTTGAAAAATCCTAACTTAACTCTGGTGCCGTGTCACATATAGAAATTTTTTGATATTTGCAACCATAGTAAAACAAAGATTTATATTTTTGATATTTATTTTATATATTTAAATGCCATTTAACAAAGAAAAATCAACCCAAAAAATGAGTTCGCGTGTCACCTCTGACATGCGTGTCACAGGTTCGCCATCACTGCCCTATACTATGATATTTAGTTATTTTTGTGGTTGCAAAGCATCCTTCTCTGTCATTTCAGATGAGATCACAGAGTGACCTGTCCCTCTCTCATTTCATCTCATCACAGGAAATAATGGACTGTGAGCATGGGTTGCAAGTGGCTTCAATAGTTCCAGTGAGATGGAGCTAGTGACCTCAGTAGCATATAGAGCCAAGGTTGAGGGGGAGGGGAGGAGGCTTAGTGCTGAGCTTGGCCTCTATTTAGTGAGGGAAGACTGTTGATACGACATGCTTATGTTTGGTTTTAGACCCAACTCTCTGGTGGCAAATAAGAGATGATGAGGGCTGATTTAAGGCAATATTAAAAATTATAACAATGATAAAATATAATTGATTATACAAATAACACAAGTTAATAAAGAATACATTTATAAATTAAGTATTAATGAATACAATTATTAAATACTTGGTAATAGTAATAACTATTATACATTAAATATTATATAAATATTATATAGAGACTATAAGTAATTATTTTATTTTTTATTCATTTTTTACAGAGAGGAAGGGAGAGGGATAGAGAGTTAGAAACATCGATGAGAGAGAAACATCGATCAGCTGCCTCCTGCACACCCCCTACTGGGGATGTGCCCCCAACCAAGGTACATGCCCTTGACCAGAATCAAACCTGGGACCCTTGAGTCCGCAGGCTGATGCTCTATCCACTGAGTCAAACCGGTTAGGGCCTAAGTAATTATTAAATAAGTTGGTAATGATATTAAATAGTAATGATTCCCCTCACATTTGTGATCTCCTTTACTTTGCCCTTTTTTCACCTTAATATCTCTTAATATTAACCTCCTATAAGTGGTCTTATTAAGAAAATTAAGTCTCAATCTGATTAAGCTTCTAGATACCAACTACCAATTAATAGGAAATACCAGGGATAGAGGAGCATGTTAAACTACACAAGGATGCAGCCAACAAAAAGCAGTCTCTGGAAAGTCTCCAGGGCAAACAATTTGTTTCTTCAAAAAAATATATTGCAAGAAAAAAAAAAAAAAGGATGAGGGAGAATGCATAGACTGAGATTTAAGAGACATGACTATCAACTGCAGTTTGTGAACATTATTTGTTTTTTTTAAAGTGACATTTATAAAATCATTAGAAAACACTATCATATTTGTAATGGATTTAAAGCAGTATTGTCAATTTTTTAAGGACTAAAAAGCCTTGCTAAAGTTGTGATATATTTTAGAGATAAATACTGAGATATTTATGGATGAAATACTATATTTGGGATTTACTTCGATAAGATGGAGGTGGGGGAGAGTGAGTGAGATTACAGATAAAACAAGACTGGCCATGAGCTGATAATTATTGAAGCTAATGATGGGGGCATTGGCCTACATTATAACATTCTGTGTATTTTTAAAACAATATATTTTTATTGATTTTTTACAGAGAGGAAGGGCTACACACCTCCTACTGGGGATGTGCCCGCAACCAAGGTACATGCCCTTGATTGGAATCGAACCTGGGACCTTTCAGTCCGCAGGCCAACGCTCTATCCACTGAGCCCAACTGGTTAGGGCACATTCTGTGTATTTTTATATATGTTCACATTTTTCACAATAAAGTTAAAGTATATACATTTTGATCTTGCACTTCCAGTTCTAGAGATGTATGTGTAAGGATATTTATTATAGGATTGTTTGAAGGAGCAAAAAATAATGAAAAATGAAATTGATAAGGTTTAAATAAAATTATGAAACATACACATGATGGAATACTATGCAGCTGTTAAAAATAAGGCAGCTATATATGTATTGATATGGTCCAATCTTCATGGTGTATGGCTAAGTAAAAATAGCAATGTATAAAGATTTGCTACCATTTGTGTCAATTTTTTTTTTTAAATATATTTTTATTGATCTTTTACAGAGAGGAAGGGAGAGGGATAGAGAGCTAGAAACATCGATGAGAGAGAAACATCGATCAGCTGCCTCCTGCACACCCCCCACTGGGGATGTGCCCGCAACCATGCCCTTGACCGGAATCGAACCTGGGACCCTTGAGTTCGCAGGCTGATGCTTTATCCACTGAGCCAAACCAGTCAGGGCTGTGTCAATTTTTTAAATAAAGAATAAGTTATGCCCTAGCTGACTTGGCTCAGTGGATAGAGTGTCAGCTGGCAGACTAAAGGGTCCCAGGTTCGATTCCAGTCAAGGGCACATGCCCAGGTTGCGGGCTCGATCCCCAGTAGGGGGTGTGCAGGAGGCAGCCGATCAATGATTCTCTCTCATCATTCATGTTTCTACCTCTCTCTCCTTCTCCCTTCCTCTCTGAAATCAATAAAAAGAAATATATTTTTTAAAAAAGAGTATGCATAACTATGCAATATAAAAGTCAGGGTGTATATACAGGACCTTGATACCAGTGATTGCTAAATAATAGTTAATAGGGTGAAGAGCGGGCAGAGATAGTGTGGAAACTTATGTCTATATACCAAATTATATAACTTTAAAATTTTTATCTTGTGCATGTGTATTAACTATTCAAAGTGACAATTTTTAATGTCATAGGTTAGTTAAACCACTTAAAGAAAAAAATGACATACAGAACACTGCTTTCTCATCATTTGTAGGCAGTGGCACATGCAGAAATACAGGTGCTTTTATGGAACACTCAGGATATCTGAGAAGATGGATGGCATTTGGGGCAAAACAGGCCCCCTGCCCCAGACACTGCCTGGCTACCACAAGGGCTGAGGATCTATTTCTTCTTCTTCTTTTTTTAAAAAATATTTTATTGATTTTTTTTACAGAAAGGAAGGGAGAGGGATAGAGAGTTAGAAACATCGATGAGAGAGAAACATCGATTCAGCTGCCTCCTGCACACTCCCTACTGGGTATGTGCCCGCAACCAAGGTACATGCCCTTGACTGGAATTGAACCTGGGACCCTTCAGTCCGCAGGCCGACGTTCTATCCACTGAGCCAAACCGGTTAGGGCTATTTCTTGAGATCTGGATTCACAAGTCCAGATCCAAAGGTCAATGGGGCTGGATCAAGGCTCTTCTCTTCATCATTGTCCTCTCCTAGAGTTACACCACCAAAGTTCTAAAGACATCATTAACCCAGAACTTGTGAAATCCCAAATATTCCATTTAAAGTTAGCTTCTTAATTTTAATAGATTGGATTAAATTAGAATAAATTTTACTTATATTTATCTTCACAAATGATAACCATCTACAATTTATTTTTTGGGCGCTATCCTTGTTGAGATTTTTTAAATCATAATTTTATTTACCCTTGAAAACAAACTGGCAGATAATCCCTCCTCTCAGGGATTATTGGTTCCTTGAAGTTTTTGTAGGAAAACTACTTTCTCTGAAGAGACAGAGCTTTGATGACTTTTTATGTCCTTTCATAATCTTTGATTTATCCAGGTATTCTACATCTTCTTGAACCAATTTTGATATTTTAGAAAATACGTTCTCTCTAGATTTCAAATATATTAGAATAAAGTCATGCATAGGAGCTACTTCAAAAAAATCTACCCCTTCCTCATTCATAATGGTAAATGTGTTTTTTCTAGATCAGTCTTGTGAATCACCTTATATCTTGTTGAATAAACTACGTCCAGATTAAGTCTACTGTTTTCTTCTTTATTGAAATGTTCTTTTCTTTTTAATACTAATTCTTTTTTTAAAATATATTTTTATTGATTTCAGAGAGGAAGGGAGAGGGAGAGAAAGATAGAAACATCAATGATGAGAGAGAATCACGATCAGCTGCCTCCTGCAAGTCCCCCACTGGGGATTGAGCCCACAACCCGGGCATGTGCCCTTGACTGGAATTGAACCTGGGACCTTTCAGTTCGCAGGCTGACGCTCTATCCACTGAGCCAAACTGGCAAGGGCTAATATTAATTCTTACTGTTGACTTGGGTTTATGTGGTAATTTTTCCTAACTTTTAGAGTTGGCCATTCATTCATTCAGAGTGCTTGATATGTGACCTGCAATGACTAGGTGTTGAAGATCGACATTAGGAGAACAAAACCCCTACCTTCAATTCTTGCTTCTGACAAAAGTACAGCTTTGGCTACAATGATCTGGTTTTGATACATAGAATTCACTGTCATTCATTTCTAGTTTGTAAATTTAGTTTTTATTTTTCTTGAAATAAAGATATACAGTACTTGTGGTTTTAGATTTCTAAATGGCAGCTTTCTTTTGGCTACTTTTCTGTTAACTTCTAATTTTCTGATTTTTGTTTTTTGCTTTTTTAAAAGAAATATTTTTATTGATTTCAGAGAGAAAGGGAGAGGGAGAGAGCGATAGAAACATCAATGTTGAGAGAGAATCATTGATCGGCTGCCTCCTGCACGCCCCACACTGGGGATCGAGCCCGTAACCCAGGCACGTGCCCTTGACTGGAATCGAACCTGGGACCCTTCAGTCTGCAGGCCAACGCTCCATCCACCGAGCCAAACCAGCTAGGGCTTGCTTTTTTTTTTTTTTTCAGATAAAAGATGGGAGACCATGCTCTATTGACTTTGCTCCTATGAATAGGTAGCTATAGGCACCTAGGACTAATATGAATTTCTAACCTTTTAAATGAAGTAACTTCTCATGATAATTATACTTTACCGTTTTTCAGAATGAATTATCATAAGTTATGAGGACTTTCTGATATTTGATACATTCAGAAGGCCCTCTTCTCACATGAATTCCTTAACAGTAAGACTGTTAACTAATGATAATAACTAATATTTATTCAACACAGGCTTTATTTAAAATATCGGACAGTCCTCACAAAAACTCTATTAGGTAGGTATCATTACCATTGCTTAAAAACAAGTAAACTGAGGAACAGAGATTGCATAATTTGCCCAATGATATACCATCAGTAACTGGTAGAAATGAGATAATGCTAAGTAAGATATATGCTACGGCAAAAGGCACATTCACAAAATATTTTAATTGGGTTATTTTCTATTAGGAATTCTCAGAAGGTTGATACGTTTTGAGTGGTAAGAGAGGACTTTACATTCATATTAATATTTTTCACCATAAGTTCTCTGATATATAGTAAACAGTGATTTTGAGGCAAAAAGAATTCCCACGTTTATTAACTTTTCTTCTGGTATGAGTTGTCTGATGTTCCACAATAGAAGTGACAAATGAAGGTTTTCTGATATTACACTACATTAGGCATTATCTAATATTAAGTCAGGTGTGAACTCCATTAAAGGCTTTCCTGCATCCCTAATATTCAAAGCTTTCTAACCAGTATGGGTTCTATAGTGTTCAATGAGATGTGCACCAAGAATAAAGGCCTGTCCACATTCTCTACATTCGTAAGGCTTGATACCGGGATGAATTCTCTGATGTTCAGTAAGTTGTGAACTACGAATAAAGGCCATTCCACATTCCCTACATTGATAGGGTTTCTCACAAGTATGGATTCGCTGATGATGCGTCAGTTGTGAAACACGAATAAAGGCTTTCCCACATTCCTTACATTTGTAGGGCTTGTCACCTGTATGGATTCTTTGATGTTGAATAAGGTATGAACTACGACTAAAGGCCTTCCCACAGTCCTTACACTCATAGGGTCTGTCACCAGTATGAACTCTCTGATGTCGAGTAAGCTGTGCATGCTGTCTAAAGGCCTTTCCACATTCTTTACATTCATAAGGTTTCTCCCCAGAATGAATTCTTTGATGTCGAGTAACTTCTGAGCTATGAATAAAGCCCTTTCCACATTCCTTACATTCATAGGGTTTCTCCCCCGTGTGAATTCTCTGATGTACAGTAAGTTGTGAATGCTGTCTAAAGGCCTTCCCACATTCTTTACACTGATAGGGTCTAGCACCTGTATGAATTCTCCGATGAACAGTAAGTTGTGAGCCACGAATAAAAGCCTTCCCGCAGTCTTTACATACATAAGGTTTCTCACCTGTATGGGTTCTTTGATGCAGAATAAGTTGTGAATGCTGTCTAAAGGTCTTTCCACATTGCTTACATTCATAGGGCTTGACACCAGTATGAAGTCTCTGATGTAGAGTAAGTTCTGAAGTACGACCAAAGGCCTTCCCACATTCCTTACAGTCATAAGGTTTCTCACCTGTATGGATTCTTTGATGCTGAACAAGGTGTGAGGCTCGACTAAAGGCCTTTCCACATTCCTTACATTCAAAGGGCTTTTCACCAGAATGAGTTTTCTGATGTTGAATAAGGTGTGAGCCACGGCTAAATGCTTTCCCACATTCGTTACATTCAATCAGTTTCTTTCCAGTCTCATTGCTCTGATGTAGAGTGAGGGATGCATGATGTTCAAAAGTGGGTATGTTTTCATATGTGATTTTTACTTGCTTGAAATAGCATTCCTGGTTTACTTGTTGTCTTTCAAACTGGCGTTTGTATTCCCAGTCTTCTCTAAAACTAGAGCTCTCAAAACCACAGCATTTAAGGCTTTCCATTAGCTCCCAATTGAATGTCTCTACTTCAAAAATATCTTTTTGTGGAAATTTCTCACACCTGGACTCCAAGTCTGAAAAACACACACATATATATATATACACATATAAATGAATACATGTTGTTCTCCTGGTCTAAAAGAAATAAAAAAATTCTACAGTAGACTAGAGACATAAAAGAAAATAACCATAAAAGGTGAATAGCTTATATTGAGGCAGGATAGAAAGAAATTAGGGAAACTCACTAAGTGGAATGAGGAAGTAGGAGTGGACATCACAGGACCATAGTGTTAGATCCTCTCACCAGAGCCCCAGCCTCCACGCATGATCATGGGAAATAGTTTATGGCAGGAAAGTCCTGCACTGGTGCAGAAATCAGCAATAGCAAGGACTGGCTAAAACCAGATCAATCTGAGATGGAGGAAAAACTGACCAGAGAAAGACCCCAAAGCTCATTATACCATCACTAGTGGCCCAGTGCACAAAATTCGTGCACGTGGGGGGGGTTGTAATTAGAGGAAGTATTTTAGTATTGCTATTTGCCCTTTCTCTATAACAGAAGTGTCAGAGATGAAAGAAAATGTATATGAAAATCTCCCTCCTGTCAGAGCCTGGGGCACGCCGCGGGACCTAGAGTCAAGTCCTTGCCCACCACCCGCACGCACTTCAAAAACGCAGGAGACCCAGACCTGGCTGGCCCCACCTCCATTGGGTGATACCCAGACCTGGCCGGCCCCACCCCTGTCAAGCTCCTGACCGCCCCCAACTGACCCCCACTGCCGGCCTGCTCGCCCCAAACTGGCCCCCTTGCTGGCCTGCTCACCCCCAACGGCCCCCCTTACTGGCCTGATCACCCACAACTGCTGTCCCATCCTGGCCTGATCACCCACAACTGCCCTCTCCTCTTGGCCACTAACCACCTCTACCTCGGCCCCGCCACCATGGCTTTGTCCAGAAGAACGTCTGGAAGGTCTCCTGGAAGGTCTCTCAGTCTAATTAGCATATTACCCTTTTATCAGTACAGATAGAGGCCTGGTGCACAGATGGGGGCCAGCTGGTTTTCCCTGAAGGGTGTCCCGGCTCAGGGTGGGGGTTCCTTGGGGGGCGGGGCGGCCTGGGCGAGCAGCCTGTGGTGGTTTGCAGGCCGGCCATGCCCCCATTGGGGTGGGGGTTCCCACTGGGGATGGTGCTGGCCTGGGTGAGGGGCTGGGGCTGTTTGCAGGCCATCCATGCCCCCATGGGATGAGGGTCCCCGCTGGGGGTGTGTGGCCAGCCTGGGTGAGGGGCTGAGGGCCGTTTGCAGGCCCCTCCCTCGGCGGCCAGCCCGGGTGAACCAAGCCTCCCAAGCACTCAGGCTGGCTCCATGGCCGCCACCCACAGGCTCCTTCTTCAGCGGCTGGCCAGGGCGGGCGGGAAGCTTGGGTCGCCCCTGGCAACAGAGAAAGACAAGCTTCTTCCGTCACTGGGGCGACCCAAGCCTCCCACTCGCTCCAGCCTGCTCCGTGGCTGCCGCCCACAGGCCCCTCCTTCGGCAGCCAGCCCAGGCGGGCAGGAAGCTTGGCTTCCTCCATCGCCGGGGGCGACCCAAGCCTCCCGCCCAGTCCAGCTGGCTGCTGCCAACTTTGTTCCGCTAATTTGCATATTCCCTCCTGATTGGCTGAGGGGGTCGTGGAAGTATGGTCAATTTACATATTTGTCTATTATTAGTGTAGATTATAATGAAAACTGACACCACAAGTAGAAGGGAGGCTGAGGAGAGTGAACATCATGACACTTGCTGAATGAACCATATTAGGGACAAGGCCCCTCCCAACCAGAAGGTGGGGCCAGAATTTGGCATCACAAAGTTCAGAAATAACCTATCCTTGGAAACACATAAAATACTAAGAATTTACTGACCCAGTGCACAACTCACTTGTGAGTTCAACACAGTACATTCAGATGTGTACTTCTGCTTCTTTCATAGTGGTGCCCTGTGAGACTTGCAACCAGGGGAGCAGCAGGCGGCACCAACTTTGATAATATATATATGTATATATATATATAAATATAATTGATTTCAGAGAGGAATAAAGAGGGAGAGAGAAATAGAAACATCAATGATGAGAGAGAATCATTGATCAGGTGCCTCCTGCATGCCCCCTACTTGGGACCAAGCCCACAACCCGGGCATGTGCCCTTGACCGGAATCAAATCCGGGACCCTTTAGTTTACAGGCCAACGCTCTATCCACTGAGCCAAACTGGCTAGGACTCTCTATTTCTACTTGAATAAAACTTGCTTTTGCTTTCAATGAGATTTCACTTGAACTCATTCTTCTTTTGTTTTGTTAATCTTCACCAGGATATATTTTCCATTGATTTTTTTTTTTAAGAAAGAATGTAGGGCGGACACCGCTGCCGCCCACACCCCATGGCGTGTGCGGAAGGTGCCTCCCGGCTCCCACCAGATCTCGTGCGGGCGGGCGAGGGACCTTCTGAGGACGAGGGCCACAGATCAGCTTCCCACTCTGCTCAACTGGTCACAACCAGCGTCTTCACCAGGATATATTTTCCATTGATTTTTTTTTTTTAAGAAAGAATGTAGGGCAGACACCGCTGCCGCCCACACCCCACGGCGTGTGCGGAAGGTGCCTCCCGGCTCCCACCAGATTTCGTCCGGGCGGGCGAGGGACCTTCTGAGGATGAGGACGAGGGCCACAGATCAGCTTCCCACTCCGCTCAACTGGTCACAACCAGCATTTCTCACCAGCCTGCAGGTGATGCCGAGGTGCCGGTCCTCGACCGCACTTGGAAGGAGCCTGGTGTGCGGAAGCCTCTCCTTGCGTGAACTGTGCCCCTTTCTGCATTTCACCTCAGTTCAGGATCGGATGAAAGCAGGGCGGGGAGGGGGGCGGGGGTGTGGAGAGGGGTGCTCCTGGAGGCTAAGGAATTGCAGTGCCGAGCGAAGTCAGCCCCACCGCGCACCTGCAGGGGCTCGGATACTTTTGAGTGAATAACACA
>NW_005356042.1:160384-168416 GCF_000412655.1 Myotis brandtii | reverse complement strand
ACCGCGCGAGCCACTCAGACGGCTTTGTTGACGGCCCGAGAACCAGCGCGCAGCCCCAAGCACAACTATCACCCGAAGGGCGAAAGGGGCGAGAGCAGCTGTAGTGTTGCTTTCTCCTCACTTGTGGTAACGAAATCCTCATTTTAAACATAAGAGGACACATTATTTTAAAAAGCCGTTACGTGTCTCCGTACTCTTTCTGAGTAGAGCATGAACAAGTTGTGAGAGACCTTTCTGAACAGAGGGACACGTCACGGATGGAAATAGCGACATTTTCCATGTGTATGACCTTTGACTCGGCAACAAAAAGCGTACACCTATGGATGAGGACAGTGGGGGGGTAAGGGCAGAGGGTGGGGTGGGAACTGGGTGGAGGGGAGCTATGGGGGGAAAAAAAGGGAAACAACTGTAATAATCTGAACAATAAAGATTTGTTTTAAAAAAAAGAAAGAAGGAAGGAAGGGAGGAGAGGATAGAGAGGGAGAGAGAGAAAGGGAAACATCGAAGTGAGAGAGACACATTGACTGGTTGCCTCCTGCACGTGCCCCATCTGGGGCTGGGGATTGAACCTGCAACCCACAACAGCAGCTCTTCTACTGTAGTCACAGCTGGTCCTCACAGGCAGTTAGCCTGAAGGTCAATTCCTCTCAGTGATACAGACAGCAATCAAGGCTCAACTACAAGACTGGGCACACAGCCCACACAAGGGCATATGTAGAGTGCCCCATTCAGGTAACTGGGGAGGCTGAGCCACTGGGCTCTACAGAACATCTACTACACAAGGCCACTCTACCAATTCCAGGAGACATAGCAGCTCTATCTAATACATGGAAACAAACACAGGGAAGCAGCCAAAATGTGGAGATAAAGAAACATGTCACAAATGAAAGGACAGAAGAAATCGCCAGAAAAAGAACGAAATGAAATGGAAGCAAACAAACTACTTGATACAGAGTTCAAAACCATGGTTATAAGTCTGCTCAAGGATCTTAATGAGAGCTTCAAGGGACTTAGTGAGAATTTCAAGGATTTCAGTGAGACTTTCAAGGATCTTAGTGAGAATGTCAAGAAAAAGAACCAGTCAGAAATTAAGTATACACTAATTGAAATAAAGAATAATTTACAGAGATTCAACAGTAGAATAGAGGATTCTGAGAATAAATCAATGATTTGGAATATTAGGAAGGAAAAAAAAACACCCAATCAGAAGAGCAAAAAGAAAAAAGAATCCAAAAATATGAAGACAGTGTAAGGAACCTCTGGGACAACTTCAAGCGTACCAACATCCGAATTATAGGGGTGCCAGAAGAAGAGAGAGAGCAAGATATTGAAAACCTATTTGAAGAAATAATGACAGAAAACTTCCCCTACCTGGTGAAAGAAATAGACTTACAAATCCAGGAAGCACAGAGAGTCCCAAACACGATGAACCCAAAGAGGCCCACACCAAGGCACATCATAATTAAAATGCCAAGGGTTAAAGACAAAGAGAGAATCTTAAAAGCAGCAAGAGAAAAGCAGTTAGTTACCTACAAGGGAATGCCCATCTGACTGTCAGCTGATTTCTCAACAGAAACTATGCAGGCCAGAAGGGAGTGGCAAGAAATATTCAAAGTGATAAATAGCAAGGACCTACAATAAAGATTACTCTACCCAGCAAAGCTATCATTTAGCATTGAAGGTCAGATAAAGAGCTTCACAGAGCCCTGGCTGGTTTGGCTCGGTGGATAGAGTGTCGGCTTGTGGACTGGGAGGGTCCCGGGTTCAATTCCAGTCAAGGGCTCGATCCCCAGTGGGGGGCATGCGGGAGGCGGCCGATCGGTGGTTCTCTCTCATCATTGATATTTCTAGCTCTCTCTCCCTCTTCCTTCCTCTCTGAAGTCAATAAAAATATATTTAAAAAAAAAGAGCTTCACAGACAAGAAAAAGCTAAAGGAGTACATCACCACCAAAACACTATTCCATTAAATGTTGAAGGGTATTCTTTCAGAAGAGAAAGAGGAAGAAGAAAGGATAAAAAATATGAAAAATAAAATGGCAATAAATCAACAACTGAATCTAAAAATCAAAATAAACAAACAAGGAATCTAATGAACAAAATAAACTGATGAATAAAATAGAACCAGAGGCATGGAAACATGGGACACACTGATGAATCTCAGAGGGAAGGGTGGGTGATGGGAAGCGATTAACCAAAGAACTTAAATGCATATATGCATTACCTATGGACACAGACAACAGGGTGGTGAAGACCTGGGGGAACAGGAACCGGGTGGAGGGGGGTCATGGTGGGGGGGAAGGAAAGACATCTGTAATACAACAATAAAGATTAAACAAACAAACACAAAAAATAAAAAATGAAAATAAAAAATAAAAATCAATGGAAAAAATATTCTCCAGTTAGGATTAACAACAAAAAACAACTACCACCACCACAAAAACTAAAATTTTGTTTACAACTATGTAGCCTTTTGTCATTAAAATCTTTTATTGTAACTTTGGTTAAATAAATAATGTAAGTACTGTTCCACAATGACTTATAATTTTATTTGACCAAATATTAAAAAAAAATTGATATAGCCCTAGCCAGTTTGACTCAGTGGATAGAATGTCAGCCTTTGGATTGAAGGGTCCCAGGTTCGATTCCGGTTAAGGGCACGTGCCCGGGTTGCGGTCTCAGTCCCCAGTGGGGGGCGTGCAGGAGGCAGCTGATTGTGATTCTCTCTCATCATTGATGTTTCTATCTCTCTCTTCCTCTCCCCTTCCTCTCTGTAATCAATAAAAATATTTTTTAAATAATTAAGCCCTAGCTGGTTTGGCTCAGTGGATAGAGCATCGGCCTGCAGACTGAGGGGTCCCAAGTTCTATTCTGGTCAAGGGCATGTACCTTGGTTGCAGGCACATCTCCAGTAGGTGGTGTGCAGGAGGCAGCTGATCGATGTTTCTCTCTCATTGATGTTTCTAACTCTCTATCTCTCTCCCTTCCTCTCTGTAAAAAATCAATAAAATAAATTTAAAAAATTGATATATCTGATAAGCTTTCCAAGATTAAAAAATTAAAGCCTTTTCTTTGACTTTTGAGATTTTTAAAAAAATTTGGAGTTTTTCAAAAGGATCCTTAAATCATTTCAAAGTTTTGTTCTCTTTTTATAAAAGAAAAACAAATTAAACTGATCAGGCATATTTAATATGTTAAATACATAGGACAATTGTCAAATAAATAATGCCAAAAAACTTAGTCTTCCTGTCTTTTTTTAAAAAATATATTTTTATTGATTTCAGAGAGGAAGAGAGAGGGAGAGAGAGATAGAAACATCAATGATGAGAGAGAATCATTGATGGGCTTGCCTCTTGCACATCCTCTACTGGGGATCAAGCCACAACCTGGGCATGTGCCCTCGACGTGAATCGAACTTGGGACCCTTCAGTCTGCAGGCTGACACTCTATCCACTGAGCCAGACCAGCTAGGGCTCCTCTGTCTCTTAAAATTGTAACTCTTACCATGTCTTTAACATATCAGCACTTAGGAACTAACCAAAACATTGCTCACAGGGACTGAAAAAAAATGGCCTTTTAAAAATACAAACTATTGCATACATTCTTTTACAAAGTTGATTTGTAAAAAAGCTATGTTTTCTCTCTCTTTTTTTTTTACAAAACTAAAAATAATGAAGAAAAAAACCAAACTAACTATATATAAAAGTAAAATGTGTGTTTTTGGTAGAGAAAGATATGAAACATGGAGATGTATTTTTGTTGAAGAAAAAAATGTTTCTTCAATAAAGAATATGGATTTCTTTTTTGGTAAAAAAAGAAAAAGTAATTTTGTCTAAGAGTAAAATAATTATTTCAAAATTTAAAAACACACAACAAATCTAAAAAATATATGTACCTTACAAAAGGTTTGTGTATGTTACAAAAAGTATGCATATTTACAAAAGGTTCATGGAGGAGAGATCTTAAAATTTTTTTTATATGATTCAGCTAAGATTAAAATAGATAAATAAGCCAATTATATTATTTATATGTACATATATATGTAAACTGTCACCAAATCTTTTTTTAAAAAATATTTTTATTGATTTCAGAGAGGAAGGGAGAGGGAGAGAGAGATAGAAACATCAATGATGAGAGAGACTCATTGATCGGCTGCCTCCTGCATACTCCCTACTGGGGATGGAGCCCGTAACTGGGCATATGCTCTTGACTGTAATTGAACCTGGGCCCCTTCAGTCTTCAGGCTGATGCTCTATCCTCTGAGCCAAACCGGCTAGGGCATGTCACCAAATCTTTTTTTTAAAAATATATTTTATTGATTTTTTACAGAGAGGAAGGGAGAGGGATAGAGAGTTAGAAACATCGATGAGAGAGAAACATCGATCAGCCGCCTCCTGCACACCCCCCACTGGTTCCCGCAACCAAGGTACATGCCCTTGACCGGAATCGAACCTGGGACCCTTCAGTCTGCAGGCCGACGCTCCATCCACTGAGCCAAACAGTTAGGGCTGTCAACAAATCTTTAACACTGGCCATTAAGTCTTTTGTCATTTACAGACAATTATTATTTGACTCTGTTATGCTTTTACAAAAATGTTCATCTTAAGAGATATTCTTGGAAAAATCTCAATGACTCTAAAATACAAAACTTCAGACTCTGGCCAATGTGGTTCAGTTGGTTGGAGTGTCATCCTGTACACCAAAAGGTGGTGAGTGCGATTCCCGATCAGAGCACATACCCAGGTTGAGGGTTTGATTCCTGGTGAGTGCCACAGAGCAACCAATTGATGTTTTTTTTCTCTCACATCAATGTCTGTCTGTCTGTCTCTCTCTCAAATCAATTTTAACAAAACCACAAAAAATAAAACAAAAAAAAATTTCAGGTACACTTAAAACATTCATGTCACCAAATCTTTTTTTTTTAAATATATTTTATTGATTTTTTACAGAGAGGAAGGGAGAGGGATAGAGAGTTAGAAACATCGATGAGAGAGAAACATCGATCAGCCGCCTCCTGCACACCCCCCACTGGTTCCCGCAACCAAGGTACATGCCCTTGACCGGAATCGAACCTGGGACCCTTCAGTCTGCAGGCCGACGCTCCATCCACTGAGCCAAACAGTTAGGGCTGTCAACAAATCTTTAACACTGGCCATTAAGTCTTTTGTCATTTACAGACAATTATTATTTGACTCTGTTATGCTTTTACAAAAATGTTCATCTTAAGAGATATTCTTGGAAAAATCTCAATGACTCTAAAATACAAAACTTCAGACTCTGGCCAATGTGGTTCAGTTGGTTGGAGTGTCATCCTGTACACCAAAAGGTGGTGAGTGCGATTCCCGATCAGAGCACATACCCAGGTTGAGGGTTTGATTCCTGGTGAGTGCCACAGAGCAACCAATTGATGTTTTTTTTCTCTCACATCAATGTCTGTCTGTCTGTCTCTCTCTCAAATCAATTTTAACAAAACCACAAAAAATAAAACAAAAAAAAATTTCAGGTACACTTAAAACATTTTAAAAATATTTATTGTTTTGAGAGAGAGAAATAAACATCATTTTGTTGTTCCACTTATTTATGCATTCATTGCTTGATTCTCTGACTGAGAATTGAACCCTCAATCTTGGAGTAAAGGTACAATGCTCTAACCAACCGAACTACCTGGCGAGGGCCAAGTACTCTTAACTGGTTGATATGTGACCAAATTTAAAGATGTTGGCTCTTCTGATATGTTGATATGTTTTCCAAATTAAATAGAGCTCTTACAACTAGAATGCTCAACCAACAAAGGGTTTAAAATGTTAAAATTACTAAAAAGTAAAACAAACAACATCTGTTGTGAATGACTAACCCAAGCCTGTATAATCTACAACTTCCTTTTTCCCCTCACTTTAGTACATACTGTCACACAAAAAATATGAAAGGCCAAGCACTCCAATCGTTATTGCTTCCTTTTTCCTCTTAATTTCTGTCTGAAAAGATAATGTTGCACATCATTTTTAAACCTACTTCACAAGTCAAATGTTACATACATAGCCAAGGATATTTTAATACCTGGTGATGTCAGCCCCAATGAAGGTACCAGGTTTAAAATAATTTTTTCTCCTTACTGTAATAACTGCCACCGTAATAGCCAACCAAAAGATCCTTTAAATTCCCTTACATGAGTTATATTAGACAACAGAATTACTATTGACCATATATACTAGCTAAGCAAAGTGTGGTTGCTCTATTATTACCTCTTATTGTACTTAGATAAAACACCTCTAGTAAAATAGACATAAAACTAGATAAAATATAGACACAAGCCAAATGATTAAATACAGTGCCCACTAACACCTCATGGTTCTTTAATATCTTCAACTAACTGTCTTCAAGTACTGTATTGCCTTCTGGTTCAGATCTATTCTTGAAATTGGACTTAATGTTTTGTTATTATAAAAAATTTTGCTGTTATAAATCTTTGATTTGCATAGCTTGATGTTATAAAGGCACACTCCGATAATGGTTGCTTAACATTTTGAGATGATCACTAAGGCCTATGACATTTCATATAAAAACAAAACAAACCTTAAAGAACTACAGATATTTGCTCTTAAGAAGACATGATGGTAAGGCCTTCTTCTGTTCTAGTGTTCCTGTTGCTCAAATGTGGCTGAAGGCTCCTAAGAAAAACAAACAACTTTCCCTTTTACATGAGACATGACATACAAAGAATGAGCCTTTCTGGTAATTGCAGACAGATAAAGGCATGACATATCCCAAATGAGCCACTTGACAATGGAGAACAAAACATGCTTTTAATAACTGGTCAATGCTGCTTTCTGGTAATTGATCAGTGATGCTTTCAAGAAAAGATCTTGATCAAAAGGGGAAAATGGCTGGGCCAGTGTTGCTCAATGGTGAGCGCTGACTGATGAACCAGGAAGGTCATGGTTCGATTCTCAGTCGGGGTGCATGCCTGGGTTATGGGCTCGACCCCCAGTGTGGGGCATGCAGGAGGTAGCCAATCAGTGATTCTCTTATCATTGATGATTCTCTCTCTCTCTCTATCTCCCTTCCTCGCTAAAATAAATAAAAATATATTTTTAAAAAAAAAGGGAAAATGGAGCCAGAGCTGCCATGCCAGAGAAACTGACATCACATCTTATGCCTCAAATCTTAGAAATGTTAAAACAGGATAAAATAACCTTTAAACTGGGCCTAAGCAACCTGTGCTTTGCCGGAAGGAAGTGGGTGGGGGAGGAAGAAAAGGGTAAAGGGGGCATAAGTGGTTATAAAAGGAGACATAACTTGGGGTGGTGAACACACAATACAAATGATGTGTTGTAGAATTGTATACCTGAAACCTAAATAATTTTATTAACTAATGTCAACCCAATAAATTCAATAAAAAAAGAACTGCTTGCAAAAATAAGAAGCAGCTATATTGGCTATCTACTACAACATTAAAAACACTGTTTAGAATTAACATCACCATGTCATGTTATCTGCACCAATAGAAATGCCTTCCTTCTACTGATGTAATTGTTCTCTTTCCCTTTCTCATAAATACCCATTGCCTTTGTCTCCTAATTGGGACATTACTTGGGCTTCTGCCTGAATTAATAATTTCCATTAAGTGTTTGTTGCTTCTCACTTTGAAAGGAATTTTATTTTTAGGTTAACAGTGGGTTACTGTATAATCTAGGTATGGGGAAACCTAACAATGAAACAATGACTCAAAATCCAAAAGCAAAAAAAGACTGATAAATTCCACTATGCAGTGGTGAAAAGAAAACAGAAAAAACTTGCATATGAACAAAAACCACCAAAAGCGAAGTAAAAAAGAGACAAATGCCTGAGAAAAGATTTGAAATTTATATTATGGATAACAAAATAATCTTTATAATTCGTAAGAAGTTTTTTAAAATAGAGAAATATCCTAAAAAGGTTAAACATACAGTTACTATCTGATCATAGGTATACATACAAAAGAAATGAAACTAGGGATTCAGATACTATACACAAATATTTATAACTAGAGGACCG
>NW_005356042.1:155389-160121 GCF_000412655.1 Myotis brandtii | reverse complement strand
GCCCTCCCCTGCAGGCCTGGTCACCCCCAACTGCCCTCCCCTGTTGGCCTGGTCCCTCCCAACTGCCCTCCCCTGCAGGCCTGGTCACCCCCAACTGCCCTCCCCTGCTGGCCTGGTCACCCTAACTGCCCTCCCCTGCTGGCCTGATAGCCCACAACTGCCCTCCCCTGCAGGCCATCTTGTGGCCACATGAGGGTGGCCATCTTATGTGTTGGAGTGATGGTCAATTTGCATATCACCTTTTTACTATATAGGATAACATTATTCACAATAGCCAAAGGGTGGAAAGAACCCAAGTGTGCATCAATAGATGAATGGATAAACAAAATGTGATATATCATATAATTCAGCCTTAAAAAGAAATGAAACTGTGATAACTACTATAACCTGAATGAACCTTGAACACATTATGCTAATTGCCCTGGCCAGGTGGCTCAGTTGGTTGGAGCATTGTCCTGTACACCAGAAGGTTGCAGGTTCAATTAAATTCTGGGTCAGGGCAAATACTTAGGTTGTGGGTTCAATCCCTGGTCCTGGCACGCACAGGAGGTGACTGATGACTATGTCTCTCACATTGATGTTTCTCTCTCTCTCTCTCTCCCTCTCCCCCATTCTAAAATTAATTTTAAAGCCTATATTCTTAGGTGAGGAATAGAAACAAATAAAAAACACATTATGATAAGTGAAATAAGCAAGATGCAAAAGGCTACATATTCTATGATTCCACTTCTATAAGGTACCTAGGATAGACAAACAGAGACAGAAAGTAGAACAAGGATTACCAGGGGCTAGGAGGAGAGGAAAATGGAGAGTTATTGTTTAATGGGTACAGTTTATTTTTGGGATGATGAATAAGTTCTGAAAATGAATAGTGGAGATAGCTGCACAACACTGTGAGTGTAACTAATGCCAGTGAATTGTATAGTTAAAACTGGTAAAACTGGTAAATTTTATGTAATGTTCATCACAATTTAAAAAATATATTTTTTATCCCAGAACTACAGCTTAGAAAATATACCAACCAAATATTCTGTAAAAGATAATACTTATTATGGAATAAATAGCAATGGGATTACTAGCAATAAAATATAGAATTTCAGTGGAGTAATATTATACACACTGAATTTATGCATATTCAATGATATGGTTCAAAAACACATACAGAGTGGGAGGCAGAATAATGATCCCCTAAAGATCTCCATGTTTTAATCCCTAGAACCTGTGAATATTTTATGTTACATAGAAAAGGAGTTATCACAGTTTCATTTCTTTTTAATTTATGGAGATGAAATTATGGTTGCTACTCAGCTGATGCTCCAACCATGGAGCCATACTAGTCAGGGCCAGATGACTGATTTATATAATTATTGTTAGTGAAGAATAATGCATACTATATATTTATGAAATGTTATAAGAACAATAATAGTATGAAACAAAATTTTAGGGGAGATCTTGGATTATCTGGGTGTGCCCAATAATTACATGGGTCCTTATAAGTGAAAGAAAGAGGCAGGAGAGTCAGAGTAAGAGACAGAGAGAGATCTGAAGATGCTACGTTGCCAGCTTTGAAGACGGAAGGGGGTTAAAGATACAGGCAACCTCTAGAACAGTGGTTCTCAACCTTCTGGCCCTTTAAATACAGTTCCTCATGTTGTGACCCAACCATAAAATTATTTTCGTTGCTACTTCATAACTGTAATGTTGCTACTGTTATGAATCGTAATGTAAATATCTGATATGCGGGATGGTCTTAGGCGACCCCTGTGAAAGGGTCGTTCGACCGCTAAAGGGGTCGCGACCCACAGGTTGAGAACCGCTGCTCTAGAAGTTGGAAAGGGCAAGAAAACGAATTCTCCCCTAAAGCCTCCAGAAAGAAATGCAGCCCTGCAGACACCTTGATTTTATGCATTTTGGACTTCTAATCTCCAGAACTATAAAATAATTAATTTGTGTTTCAAGCCCCAGTTTGTAGTCATTTGTTACAGAAGCCACAGAAAACTCATAGAGAAAGAAAAAAAAACTGAGTAATTCATTCATATATCACACCTGTTCAATCTTATCCTTAGAGTCTACCCTCCCAAGGAAATGTAGGCTAGAGCCAAAGTAATAAACTTCCTGGAAACAAATGAAATTGAACACACAACAACTCAAAATCTCTGGGACACAGTAAAAACAACCCCGAGAGGGAATTTCATAGCACTACAGGCCTATATCAAAAAGTAAGAAAAAGTAATAATAAATGAATCAGAAAGAGAACAATAAGAAAATCCCAGAGACTTTATAATTAAAATGCCAAAAATTAAAGACAAAGACAGAATCTTAAAAGCAGCAAGAGACAAGCAATTTGTGACCTACAAAGGAGCTCCCATAAGGGTGTCAGCTGATTTCTCATCAGAAACTCTACAGGCCAGAAGGGAATGGCATGAAGCATTCAAGGTAATGGAAAGCACGGATCTGAAACCAAGATTACTATATCCAGCAAGGCTATCATTCAAAAACAGATGGTGAAATAAAGACCATTCCAGACAAAAAAAAGGCTAAAGGAGTCTATCACTACCAAACTGGCACTACAAGAAATGCTAAAGGGACTGCTGTAATGAGAAGAAATAGCGAGAGAGAGAAAGAAGAGAGAGAGAGAGAGAGAGAGAGAGAGAGAGAGAGGCATACGTAATTAAAATAGCAAATAAATAAGTACCTATTAATAATGTTAAATGTAAATGGATTAAATGCCCCAATCAAAAGACATAGGATAGTTGAATAGATACAAAAACATGACCCAACTATATGCTGCTTACCAGAGACTCACCTCATAACAAAAGACTCACACAGGATGAGAGTGAAGGGATGGAAAAATACTTTCCAGGCAAATGGAAAAAAAAAATTTGGGGAAGCAATACTCATATCTGACAAAATAGACTTCAAAATGAAGGCCATCACAAGAGACAACAAAGGTCACTACATAACACTAAAGGGATCAATCCAACAAGAGGACATAACCCTGGTAGACATATATGCACCCAACATAAGAGCACCTAAATATATAAAAACTTCTAGAGGACTTTAAGGGAGAGATCAACAAAGAAATAAATAACTTCCAGGAAACAAATGAAAGTGAACACACAGCAAATCAAAATCTCTGGGACCCAGTAAAAGCAGTCCTGAGAGGGAATTTCATAGCACTACAGGTCTACCTTAAAAAATAAGAAAAAGTAATAATAAACCATTTAACCCTACAACTTAAAGAATTAGAAAGAGAACAACAAGAAAAGCCCAGAGTAAGTAGAAGGAAGGAAATATTAAAATTAGAGCAGAAATAATTGATATAGAAACTAAAAAAAACCCCCAAAAAACAAAAAAAAATCAATGAATCCAAGAGCTGGTTCTTTAAAAATATAAACAAGATTGATGAACTACTAGCCAGACTCATCAAGAAACAAACAGAGAGGAGCCAAATAAATAAATCAGAAATGAAAGTAATGAAGTAACAATTGACATCACAGAAATACAAAGGATTGTAAGCATATACTACTAACAACTACATGCCAACAAGCTGGACAATGTGGATGAAATGGACAAATTCTTATAAAAGTACAATCTCCCAAAACTGAATCAGGAAGAATCAGAAAACCTGACTAGGCCAATAACAACTGATGAAATACAGGCAGTAATAAAAAAACTCTCAGCAAACAAAAGCTCTGGTCCAGATGGCTTCCCTGGGGAGTTTTACCAAACATTCAAAGAAGGACTAACACCTATACTACGTAAACTATTCCAAAGAATTCAATAAGAAGGAACACTTCCAAGCTCTTTTTATGAAGCCAGCATTATCCTAATTCCAAAACCAGATAAAGACACTACAAAGAAAGAAAATTACAGGCCAATATCCCTGATGAACATAGATGCTAAAGTCCTCAACAAAATATTAGTGAATCAGATCCAGAAATATATTACAAAGATCAGACACAAGGATCAAGTGAGATTTATTCCAGGGATGCAAGTCTGGTACAATATTTGCAAATCAATAAATGTTATGCATAACAAAAACAAATTGAAAGATGAAAACCACATGATCATATCAACAGATGTCAAAAAAGCATTTGTACAAAATCCAGCACCCTTTCTTGATAAAAGCTCTCACTGAAGTGGGAACAGAAGGATCATACCTCAACATAAAAGCCACATATGACAAACCTACAGTCAACATCATACTCAATGGGCAAAAACTAAAACCATTTTCCCCAAGAACAGGAACAAGGCAGGTCTGCTTTCATCACTCTTATTCAACACCAGAGGCCCAATGCACGAATTTCGTACAAGAATAGGCCTTTCTGCCCCCGGCTGCCAGCACCGGCTTCCCTCTGGTCCCTGGGACCTGGGCTTCCCTCTGGCACCCTGGACCCAGGCTTCCCTCCGGCCACTGGCAGGCACTGGGGACCCAGGCTTCCCTTGCAGCCCCGGCTTCGTCTGGAAGAACGTCTGATCTAATTAGCATATTACGCTTTTATTATTATAGACTAGTGGCCCAGTGCACGAAATTCGTGCACAGGGGAGGGTGTGTTCCTCAGCCTGGCTTGCACCCTCTCCAATTTGGGACCCCTCGAAAAATGTCCTGCCAGTTTACAGGGATTGGGCCTAAATCAGCAGTCGGACATCCCTCTCGTAATCCAGGACTGTTGGCTCCTAACCGCTCACCTGCCTGCCTGCCTGCCTGATTGCCTCTAACCACTCCGCC
>NW_005356042.1:150879-152270 GCF_000412655.1 Myotis brandtii | reverse complement strand
GATCACCGTCAGTGGCAGGGGGCTTCTTCCGTCCTTTCCCTTTCGCCTCCCAGCATTGTGCCTACATATGCAAATTAGCCGCCATCTTTGTTGGTGGTTAACCGCCATCTTGGCTGGCAGTTAATTTGCATATCGCCCTGATTAGCCAATGGGAAGGGTAGTGGTCGTATGCTAATTACCATGTTTCTCTTTTATTAGATAGGACTAGAGGCTATAATAATAATACAGACTAGGGGGGGAATGTCCCTCAGCCCGGCCTGCACCCTCTCTAATCCGGGACCACTCAGGGGATGTCCAATTGCTGGTGTGCTGGAAGTTGGACATCCCTCTCGCAATCCGGGACCCCTGGCTCCTAACCACTCACCTGCCGGCCTGATCCCCCTAACTGCTCTCGCCTGCTGGCCTAATCGCCCTAACTGCTCTCCCCTGCTGGCCTGATCACCCCTAACTGCCTCTGCCTCAGCCCCGCCACCGTGGCTTTGTCCAGAAGGTCATCGGAAGATGTTCAGTCTAATTAGCATATTACCCTTTTATTAGTATAGATAATACTGAAAATCCTAGCTACAGTGGGCAGACAAGAAGGAATAAAAGGCATCCATATTAGAAAGGAGGAAGTAAAACTCTCCTTTTTCACAGACGATACGGTATTGTACACAGAAAACCCTAAAGACTCCACTGAAAAACTACTAGATTTAATAAATGAATTCGGCAATGTAGCAGGATACAAAATCAGCACCCAGCAATCAATGGCTTTTTTATACACCAATAATGAACTCTAAGAAAGAGAAAGTAAACAAAAAATCCCATTTACCATTGCAACAAAAAAATTAAGATACTTAGGAATGAACTTAACCAAAGAGGTAAAATACTTGTAATCAGAAAACTACAGGATGTTGAAAAAGAGATAGAGGAAGATATAAACAAGTGGAAAAATATACAGTGTTCATGGATCGGTAGAATCAGTATCATTAAAATGTCCATACTAACCAAAGCAATCTACAGACGTCATCACAAGATGGCCACCCTCACGTTGTCACAAGATGGCTGCCACAAGATGGCCGGCAGGGGAGTGCAGTTGTGGGTGATCAGGCTGGCAGGGTAGGGCAGTTGGGGGCAAACAGGCCGGCAGGGGAGGGCAGTTGGGGGCAACCAGGTCTGCAGGGGAGGGCAGTTGGGGGCAATCAGGCTGGCAGGGAAGCAGTTAGGCGTCAATTAGGCTGGTAGGGAAGCGGTTAGGGGGAGATCAGGCTGGCAGGGGAGTGGTTAGGGGGCGATCAGGCTGGCAGGCAGAAGCAGTTAGGGATAATCAGGAAGGCAGGCAGGTGAGCGGTTAGAAGCCAGCAGTCCCAGATTGTGAGAGGGCTGTCCCCCAAAGGGTCCCAGATTGGAGA
>NW_005356042.1:149676-150841 GCF_000412655.1 Myotis brandtii | reverse complement strand
GCCGGGCTGAGGGCTCTCCCCTCAGCCCGGCCTCTAGTTAATATTTACTAACATTTATTAAGTCGTCACGATTGCCTGGCGTGGTTCTGGGAATTTTCACATTATTATTAATGTACGCAAAAGCCACAATAACTACATGAGACACTATTTTTATCCCTATTTGCAGAGGAGAAAACTGAAGCACAGAGAATGTAAATAATTTACCTAAATTCTCAAATCTAGTAAGTGGCAGAGTCAGGATTTAAACTAGGGCAGTCTGACTCCAGAATCTGTCCTTAGCCACTACACATCCTTACCTCTCAAAAGTTAATAGAACTGCTGAATGAGGTAAAGTGAGAAGCTGTTTTAAGAAAATAAGTATAGCCCTGTCTGGTGTGGCTCAGTTGGGTAGCCTGTGCACCGAAAGGTTGCTGGTTCTATTCCCAGTCAGGGAACATGCCCAGGTTACGGACTTGTTGCACTATAGGGGGTGGGCAGGAGGCAGCCAATTGATGCTTCTCATTGACGTTTCTCTCTTCTCCTCCCTTCCTCTCTCTTTAAAATCAATTAAAAAATACTTAAAGAAAGAAAATAAGTATTTGTTAAGGGATAAAGAGACTTGCAAGAGAAAGGATCCAAAGTACAGGTTAAAAGGCTGCCACTGTGAAAATGAGGACACATTCCATTTTGAAATGGGATGAAAATATGAGAAAAGGAATAGAGAGGAATTAATGGGGGTAAGGACAAGGTTCCCTTGGGAGCTGATACTGACAAGGTCTTTTTTCTTCATGACTCTGGTTTTATTTTCCTCAGTTTTTGGTAGGGCTTTGAGGGGAATTTCCTGACAAGATCTCAAGTTACTATTTGATAACTCATCCACTGGGCTATTATTTCCAACTAGAGGCCTGGTGCACGAATTTGTACACGAGTGGGGTCCCTTGGCCTGACCGCCAATAGGGGCTGTCTTGCCCAGTCCCAATAGGGGCCAGCTGGCCAGGGGGAGGGACCGTGGGAAAATTGGCCAGCCATGGGAGTTTGGCTGTGGAAGTGCACTGACCACCTGGGGGCAGTTCGTGCATTGAGCATCTGCCCCCTGGTGGTCAGTTCGCGTCATAGCTACCAGCTGGTCATCACAGTCGCTTAGGCTTTTATATATAGACTAGAGGCCCGGTGCACAAAAATTTGT
>NW_005356042.1:131733-147531 GCF_000412655.1 Myotis brandtii | reverse complement strand
CCCTTCAGGGTGGGGGTCCCCACTGGGGTGCCTGGCCAGTCTGGGTGAGGGGCTGAGGGCTGTTTTCCGGAAAGGGGTGACTGAAACTCCCAACCACTCCTTTTTTTCTTTTTTTCTTTTTTTTTTATTCTGGGCCAGCTTTAGCTCTGAGGCCTCGCTGCTGAAAACATCGATACAATGTTGCGGTCAGGCTGCCTGAAGCCCGGCTGAATGAAAGCCGGTTTCTGGGGTTTTGTTTAGCTTCTTATTTGCAACATAGTTGCTTAGAGTTGAAGCTGAGAGGCCGGCAGCGGCAAGCGGGGAACATTGGAGTTCGCAGTCACTGGAGCAAGCAAGCCTCCCTGTTCGCTTCAGTGCATGGCTGCCGGCCGCCATCTTGGCTGACAGTTAATTTGCATAAGGATATGCTGATTAGCCAATGGGAAGGGTAGCGGTCATACGCTAATTACCATGTTTCTCTTTTATTAGTGTAGACTAGAGGCCCGGCGCACAAATTCATGCACAGGTGAAGTTCGGCCGGCCCGCCCTGATGGAGGCCTATCAGGCCAGGCCGGTAGGGCAGGAGAGGCTGCGGGCAGTTGGTTGGCCGGCCCCACCCCTGATAGGGGTGTTGGGGACTGATTGGGTGTGGGGCTGGATGGGGGAGGGGCTGCAGGCGGTTGGCCGGCCGGCCACACCCTCGATTGGGTTGTTGGGGGCCTATTGGGGGCCGGATCAGGCTGGTTGGCTGCTGCAGTGCGTGTCATAGCCACCAGTTGTTCTGGTGGTTCCACCGTTCCGTTCGCTGGGCTTTTATATATATAGATGACCTCCCCCACTGGATTAACCCTTGCTCACCTGGGCACCTTGGTCCTGTTATATCATTTGCAATCATCCAGGGTTCTTTCCCTCGCTCCAATAAGGAGATGATATCAGGCTTAGAAATGGAAAGTCCTGTTTATAGGAAGAGAAATGGGGAATGATCATGCTGTTCCAAAATTCAAACCTAGTCTCTTGGTCACCAAGAAAGAGAGGCAATTACATAAAGGAAGGTGTGAAGGTTGTCCAAAGGATGGGAAGATGGAGGTGCCAATGAAACTATCCAATTCCATTTCCACAAAGCACAAAACAATTCCTTTGGGAACAGAGAGCAGAAATTCAGCTGGAAACTTGTAAGTGTCCCTAGATATTCACCCCGAAGAAACTAGAAATTCCAGAAGGCTAGTTGAAGTATTTGGAATTGATAATTATGGTGCTTATTCTCTGTACCCCTCCAATTTATTCTTTGCTGTTTCTGACCCTGCTCTGTGTCCTGGACAGCTTACGTGTAAAGGACTGTATTATAGTGGCCCTATAATTTTTCACTGGTTTTGGCAGATGGAAAGCATCAGTAGGAGATCAGCAGGCAGGAGGAGACAGACTTCAGGGTATTTCTTATCCCTCTCCCTCCCTTCTTTGACCCAAGAGTTGTGGAAGTAGTTTTAGTTGCTGCTAGCCAGGCCCTTCTCCATGATTTTACCTCTCACAATCTTCCAGTGGCAGTGTTTCCTCCCTTTACCCCTTCTGGCCAGGAGTGGTAACAGCCTCCCACTGTTGCAATTCCTGGGAGCCTTATTTCTGTTTGCCTGTGTAGTTATTACACAACTAGAGGCCCAGTGCACGAAATTCGTGCACTCGGGGGGGTGGTCCCTCAGCCCGGCCTGTGCCCTCTTGCAGTCCAGGAGCCCTTGGGGGATGTCCTACTGATGGCTTAGGCCTAAGCTGTCAGTAGGACATCCTTAGCGCTGCTGCAGGGGGGGGAGAGGCTCCCGCCACTGTGCTCGCCAGCCTTGAGCTCGGCTTCTGGCTGAGCAGTGCTCCCCCCGTGGGATTGGGCCAAAACCGGCTCTCCGACACCCCCCGAGGGGTCCTGGATTGCAAGAGGGTGAAGGCCAGGCTGAGGGACCCCACCAATGCACGATCGGGGCCAGGGAGAGATGCAGGAGGTTGGCCAGCTGGGGAGGGACCCTGGGAGGGCTTCAGGGCATGTCCGGCCCATCTCACTCAGTCCTGATTGGTCAGACCCCAGCAGCAAGCTAACCTACTGGTCAGAACGTCTGCCCCCTGGTGGTCAGTGCACGTCAAAGCGAGCAGTTGAGTGGCCTTAGCATATCATTAGCATATTATACTTTGATTGGTTGAACAGCCTATCGGTCGACCAGACACTTAGCATATTAGGCTTTTATTATATAGGACTAAAGGCCTGGTGCACAAAATTCGTGCACAGGGTGGGGGGGTTCCCTCAGCCCAGCCTGCACTCTCTCCAATCCGGGACCCCTCGGGGGACATCCGTCTCGCATTCCGGGACCACTGGCTCCTAACTGCTCACCTGCCTGCCAGCCTGATTGCCCCTACTGCCTACCCTGCTGGCCTAGTCACCCCCAACTGCCCCCCTTGCTGGCCTTGTCACCCATAACTGCCCCTCCCCCACTGGCCTGGTTGCCCCTAACTGCCACCCCCCCACTGGCCTGGTTGCCCCCAACTGCCCCCCCTGCCAGCCTGGTCGCCCCACGCAGCCTGCTGCTCGGTTGTTTGGTCGCCTCTCACTAGCCTCCCTGCCGGCCTGGTTGTCTCACGCAGCCCGTTCGATGGCGATGGTCGCTTAGGCTTTTATATATATATATATCCTTACCTAGTGAGACCAAGTTACCAAAGTTCTCCAAAGTCACATCCCTGTACAAGTCCCTCTGGGCAGGTTCCAGATACTTCCATTCTTCCTGAGAGAACTCTATTTCCACATCCCTGAATGTCACCAATCCCTGAAACATGCATTACTAGTAAATGAAAGGACTTCTTAATTTTTTCATTTATTACAAACATTTTCAAAATTACACAAAAGTATAGAGAATAGTATAATGACCCCATAAATCCATCCCTCTGTTTGAACAATTAACAAGAGTTTGCAAATCTTGTTTCATCTTTTCCCTTTCATTTTCTACCCCTGGTGTATTTTGAGGCAAATTCCACATACCCAACATCATAGTATTTCACCCACAAAAACTTTAGTATCTAACAGACTAGGTTTTTTAAAAAGCATAACCAGAATAACATTATCATACTTAGTAACATCTACACTAATAAAAGACAAAGATGCTAATTGACCATACCTCCGCTACACCCATCAGCCAATCAGAAGAGTATGCAAATTAACCAACAAAGATGGTCGTTAATTTGCATACTGCAGGCAGGGCAGGACAGCACCATCCGCTGCCTGCCCCGCTGCCATCCGTGCCTCTCATGTGCGACCCAGGGCGGCCGGGCGGGACAGCAGCGGAGACAGGAGGAAGCCAGGCAGCGGAGATGGGAGAGAGCGAGGTGGCGGAGAAGAGAGCTTCTCCACTGCTTCGCTCCGGCCTCAGGAAGCCCTATTCTTGCAGGAATAGGCCTGAGGAAGCCCTATTTTTGCAGGAATCTTCCTGCAACAGGCCTCTAGTTAATAATAATTTTCTTTGATCTTCAGGCCCATGCTCTATCCACTGACTGAAACCAGTTAGGGCAACAATAATTTTCTAATAACCAGATCAAGTTTCAAATTGCCCCAACTTTCTCAAAAGTAATTTACTGTTGGTTTACTCAAATCAGGATTCAAACAGGATCCAAAAATTGTGTTTAGTTATAGGTTCCCTAAAGTTTCTCAAATCTCTAACAGGCCCCAAAGGCCTTTATAATCTTTATTGCTTTATTTATTTATTTATTGTTAATCCTCACCTGAGGATATTTTTCCATTGATTTTTAGAAGAGTGGAAGGCAGGGGGAGAGACAGAGAGAAACACATCGATTGGTTGCCTCCCACGAGCCCCAAAGAGGTCCGGGGATCCTGGGATTGAGCCTACAACCGAGGTACATGCCCTTGACCAGAATCAAACCTGGGACTCTTCAACCTGCAGGCTGACGCTCTATCCATTGAGCCAAACGAGCCAGGTCACTATTTATTTATTAAAGAAACATCTGAATCAGTAGAATTTCCCATACTTTGGATTTAACCAACTGCACCTTCATGATGTAGTTTAACATGTTCTACTTCCATATTTTCTGTGAAATGTTGTTAGATCTGGAGGCCTAATTGACATATTTTTTGAGGGGGCATGAATATGTTAGAGGTGGTACTGTGTACTTTCTGTATGTCCCAATAGGAGGCACATTATGACTAGTTGTCCCAATTTTAGTAAGGTTAAAATTGATGAGTAGGTTCAGGTTTTAACAATCTGATCCATCCAGGAAAATGTCTTTAAGATAAAAAGGGTGTTGCAGGAAGGAGGTGATCAAGCAAGCAAGCTAAGACTGAATGCCTATGCCATGAAGGAAGTACAAGAAGCAAATTTATATGACTAAAGGCTTACATGCTTTTGAATATTCTGGTGGCTACAGATAAGAAAGATCTCCTTCATATAGCCAGACTCTCTTCTATTGTCCACAAGGTCAATGAATGAGCAAAATCTAGCTAAATGAGGTCTTATAAATAAACAAAATAACATATACAAAACACACAGCATACATGGGCCTAGCAAATAATAATGTCTTTAAAAATGCATTCCTGCCCTAGCTGGTTTGGCTCAATGGATAGAGCGTCGGTCTGTGGTCTGAAGGGTCCCAGCCAAGGGCACATGCCTGGGTTGCGGGCTCGATCCCCAGTAGGGGGCGTGCAGGAGGCAGCCCAATCAATGATTCTCATCATTGATGTTTCTATCTCTCCCTCTTCCTTCCTCTCTAAAATCAATAAAATATATTTAAAAAATAAAAAATAAAAAAATAAAAATGCATTCCTTTTTACCATTTTTCTTCCTTGAGATAAAAAATGTCTTATAAATTTCTATCTTAAAATATAGCATTTATAGAAGTTTTAAATCTATCCTGAAGACTCAGGATCATAGTCTTTGGATCTCAACACAGATTTTACCTTCCTCTTCAGAATGCACTTGGGACCATGCAGAGGGTGGTCTAGTTGTCATAATGGGGGAGATTGGGCTGGGAGGGGAGCAGTATGCTACTGACATTAGTGCTGGCTGGCATCAGGAATGATAAGTGTCCTGAGTTATCTGGGCTTTGTACCTAGGACAGTCCCATACAACAAAAAATATACTGCTGAAAATGACAGCAGTATTCCCACTGCTTCTTTTTGCCAGACATCATGAACAATTTTTGGTTATGGCAAATTTTATAATAAACACAGGGATTTTATTTGCTATATAATATTGTACTTTATGTCTTACTAGAGACCTGGTGCACGAAACTCGTGCACGGGGAGGGGGGGCCAAAGAGAGGGACCCTTCAGTCCGGCCTGCACCCTCTCTAATCTGGGACCCCTTGGGGAATGTCCAACTACCTGTTTGTGCCCACACTTTTAACAGATAACAGCTCCATTGTTGTTTCTTTCTTTTCATGCTTAAACCCATTGGAATTAGTAGGTGTTAAAAGTGTGTATACATTTTGGGGGGGACACCCTGTATATCTCTAGTCAGCGGTGAAAGGAACCAATGGCGGATTTGGAACCCCCAGACAGGGAACCTTGCTCACTTCCGAATGTCTCCCCACTCCACTTTCCACCTTGGCGGGCAGCGGGAGAATCAATGGTTTCTCTCATTAACTTGGAAAAGCACGTCCTATAACCCGCTGCCCGGCAGGAGTGAGCTAGGCCCCAAGCAAGCGAGGCTCAGTAAGGGCAGCCTTCGCTCATGGGTGCTGGCACCCAAAGTGCACATTCCTCCTCTGCAGTCACCCCGACTATCCCACCGTTTCACTGAGAGAACAGAACTTCTCGCCTCCTCTGGGTTCCTGATCTTGAATGCTGACAGAAGGCACCTCAGTGAGAGCCACCCGCGCCCACCAGGTGTGCCTGTCTGCACTTGCTCCCGCCTCAGCACCTGCATTAGCCCCATGGAGGTGATCTTGTCGCTGCATTGGCCTCCTGCGGGAACAGGGCGTCACCACTCTGCCCTCTCACTGTCATCTCACAGGCGCCCACCCCAGTACCCAGAACACCCAGACACTCTCCAAAGGACGTGAGCGTGCTGGAGGGGACGTGCGCACGTCCTCTGGGGGACATAGGCATGCTGGGGTTGATGGAAGTGCGGTGGAGTGGGACTTGTATGCGCCATGGTCCGGGACTGTTGTAGGCTTGCGTAGGTGACAGCGCGCTGGGGGACATTCGCATGCCAGTGGGGGAGGAGAGGATGCGCGCACCAGAGGCCTGCAGCTGCACTGATCCGCAAACCCCCGTGGTGCAGCCAGGAGGACATCAATCTGGCCCGCCACGTTGGCTGTCCCTGCGATCGCACACCTTCTAGGCCAGGAGGCAGGACTTGCGCAGCCACTCCTCAGCGGTGCTGATGGCCTGCAGGAGCTACTTCAGGTCTGCCTGTAGGCTCTGCTTGGTGTGCTCATGGCTGCTGCAGCTGCCATGTGGAGAGTACAGGCCGCCCTCCGCTGGCCTGCCTCCCCGGCCCAGAGGCTCCCTGCGCATGCTGCCCACAGGCCCGGCAGCTCCACGCCTCAGCAGCTGGCTGGGGCGTGTGGGAGGCTTGGCTTCTTTCATTGCCGGGACAACGAAGAAAGCCAAGTGTCCCGCCCAAAGGAACCCAAGCCTCCCCTCTGCTCCGGCTGGCTCCGTGGCTGCCACCCAGAGGCTGGCCCTCGGTGGCTGGCCGGGGCATGCGGGAGGCTTGGCTTCCTTTGTCGCCGGGGCGATGAAGGAAGCCAAGTGTCCTGCCCGCTCAGGCCGGCTCTGTGGCTCTGCTGGAGCTGCCATCTTTGTGGCTATGGGCACCTCCATATTTGTCACAGAATGACGGTTAATTTGCATATTACAATTTTATTAGTACAGATAAGATATAATCATTCCACTATTTTGAGGGCATTTAGCTTAAATGAGATTTGTGAAATCTTCACAGTTAATTATATACTGTGAATAGTTATCATCTTTCACTGTCTACTTTTCCTTGGTCCCGAAATAAGAGAGCTGATGGAGCCACGCCAGCATGGCTCAGTAGTTGAGCATCGACCTATGAACCAGGAAGTCTCAGTTTGATTCTGGGTCAGGGCATATACCTGGGTTGTGGGCTCGATCCCTAGTGGGGGATGTGCAGGAGGCAGCCAATGAGTGATTCTCATCATTGATATTTCTCTCTCTCTCTCCCCCTCTTCCTTCCTTTCTGAAATCAATAAAAATATATATTTTTAAAAAAACTGACAGAGGCTATATCTTAGTCACATAAATGTGGCCCATAACCAACACATATTGTTCAACCTCAAAATAGACCATTTTACAGTTATTCATCTCTCATAAATCACCTTGCAAAAATGAAGAAGTTTTGATAGTGTGAAATATTTTATGACTTTAAAGAGGGGGTGACATTTAAAAGTAGAAAAAAAGGAAACTACCCAGTTTAATAAAAAAGATCAAAGCTATCTGATCTTTGGCTCCTGTTAATAAGAGAGGCTCTGCCCTAGCCAGTTTGGCTCAGTGGATAGAGCATAGGCCTGCAGACCAAAGGGTCCCAGTTTCGATTCCAGTCAAGGCACGTACCTCGGTTGCAGGCTCCTCCCTGACTCGGGCCCTGGTCAGGGCGCATGCAGGAGGCAACCAATTGATGTGTTTTTCTCACATCAATGTTTTTCTGTTTTTCCCTCTCTCTTCTACTCTCCCTAAAAATGAAAAAACATCCTTGGGTGAGGATTAACAACAACAACAAAAAAAAACCCACAAAAAACCAAAAATGGATAGAGGGAATTTCAACTTACCTGGGCCATCGCTTTTAGAACTACCCGATCTACTCAGATTTCTCTAGGTTCTTCTCTTGGACTAGTAGAGTCCTGAAAAAGCAGAGGAAGATGGAGCAAATCTCTTATAAATTAAGCTTGCTTCAGTAATCCTAAATAGATGAGCTGAAAAACAACTGAAATTCCAGTGTTCCTGCTCTGCTTCCCCTGCCCTCCCCTGGTCTTGCCACACAACACTAATGCAAAGAACTACAGAGTTAACAAAACCCAGCCCCTCCTTAAACCCTAGGGAAACCAAAAGATGGTTTCATGCAGATGTGCTCCAGCAGTGACACAGAACCCATGCACTTCAGCAGAAGGGATTCTGGCCTGAACAGTCCCTTATCTTGTTTCTGATAGTCTATACCAGTGATGGCAAACCTTTTGAGCTTGGAGTGTCAGCATTTTGAAAAACCCTAACTTAACTCTGGTGCCGGGTCACATATAGAAATTTTTTGATATTTGAAACCATAGTAAAACAAAGACTTATATTTTTGATATTTATTTTATATATTTAAATGCCATTTAACAAAGAAAAATCAACCAAAAAAATGAGTTTGCGTGTCACCTCTGACACGCGTGTCATAGGTTCGCCATCACTGGTCTATACCCTAGATAGCTCCCCACCTGTACCAAGCAGATCTTCCTTTGCAGCTGCAGCAAGGAGGATCATAATTCATACCCACTTTACCCTCTAAGGCTGAGGACAGTACCATCTTGTGAAAAAAGACATTCTTAGACAATGTCTTCCAGCTTCTGTGGTCTCTACAGGCAAAATCTCTTAGGTACTTCCCTGGTTTACTTTCTCTTTCTAAGTCCAAAAGGGTACCATGCTGCCCATACCATCAGAGACTTTGTCAAAGCCTCCAGTCCCAGCTGGACTCACTGGACAGGAGCAAGAAAACCACAGTAATACAGGCATCTTACAAGCTTACCTGAGTGGCAACTCAATTTGTAGCAGCCTTTTGGCCCAGCACTTCTTATTTTCCATTTAAACCCTCCCTATTGCTTTCCTGCAGAACATGGCTTCCTCACTGACTAGCAGTTAGCACAGCAGAAGTTCTATGGAGAATGGCCTGTACCCCCCAGGTAATGAGATCTCAGGGGTTTTAAGGAAGGTAGCAAGGTTGGTTTTAATTAGAGGGGCAAGAAGCATGGTGAGGGTGTCAGAAGGAAGACTAATGTAACCAATGGGGGTGGTGTCGAGGGAAATTTCCTGTAAGATACAGAACATGATTTGGGATCTAAAAATCAGAAAATTTAATAGTTAGGAAAGGCACAGAAGAGCATTCTGAGCAGAGTGAAAAGCAGTGGCAAAACGGTGGACCAACTATATGGTGTGTTTGAGGAGCATTTGGAATGACGTATATAGTTTGGAAAAGGTCTAGATCAGTGTGTGCTGTCCAACAAACTTTCTATGATGATGGAAATCTGTATTGTCAATAATGTAGCCATTAGCCCCATGTAGCTAATATGACTGGATAACTAAAATTTTTACTTAATTTAAATTAATCCAAATTTAAATTCAATTAGCTCTAGAACTTAGGCAGTGGTTCTCAACCTTCTGGCCCTTTAAATACAGTTCCTCATGTTGTGACCCAACCATAAAATTATTTTCGTTGCTATTTCATAACTGTAATGCTGCTACTGTTATGAATCATAATGTAAATATCTGATATGCAGGATGGTCTTAGGCGACCCTGTGAAAGGGCTGTTCGACGGCCAAAGGGGTTGCAACCCACAGGTTGAGAACCGCTGACTTAGAGGATGACAATGCTGGAGATGACATTTAGGGGTTGGAAAATGAAAGTGTATGAATGAAATAAAAGAACTATAAGAGCAAGGACCAGGTCTCATCATCACTGTGACTGGCACTTGCCACAGTGTCTGAAAGCTATAGGTGACCAATGAACACTGACTGAATATATAAAAGTTTGGTTTTCATTCATTAATAAGTAGAAGACCACTGAAGAATTTAAAGAAGGAAGTGATAAGGCCAATATGACCAGATTATTTTATTGGAGAGGAGTAAAACTAAAGTTAGGAATATCAACTGAAAGGTGCTTGTACTTTCCCGAGCAAACTAAGGATCTGCCCTAGGATAGTTAGTGGAAACAAGAAGGAAGGGGATACATTCAGGTATAGAGAAGAAGTAAAATCTAGTCCTGTCCCGTGTGGCTCAGTTGGTTGAATGTTGTCTCGTGCACCACCAAAAGGTGGCTGATTCGTTTCTTGGTCAGGGCACATGCCCAGGTTTTGGGTTCAGACTCTTGTTGGGGTGCATATGGGAGGCAACCAATAGATGTTCGATGTTTCTTTCTCTAAAATCAATAAAAACATATTAAAAAAAAGAACTAAAATTAACAGGCTCTGGCATCTAATTGGACATGCCAGCAGAGAGAAAAAGAAATCAGGAATTCTCTCTTATTTACTAAATTCCTACCTCAATTGGCATTTTCTTGTCTGTGAGGAAGATAATAAATGTGAGATTTACTGTCTCAGTAAATCTTTTATATTCTAATGGGAAGAGGAAGTAGCAAATATACTGTTTAAAAAAAATGTATTTTTATTGATTTCAGAGAGGAAGAAGAGGGAGAGAGAGAGAGATACAAACATGAATGATGAGAGAATCACTTTTATATTCTAATGGGAAGAGGAAGTAGCAAATATACTGTTTAAAAAAAATGTATTTTTATTGATTTCAGAGAGGAAGAAGAGGGAGAGAGAGATAGAAACGTCAATGATGAGAGAGAATCATTGATCGGCTGCCTCCTGCACGCCCCCAACTGGGGATCGAGCCCGCAACCCGGGCATGTGCCCTTGACCGGAATCTAACCTGGGACCCTTCAGTCCACAGGCCTGCGCTCTATCCACCAAGCCAAGCCGGCTAGGGCTATACTGTTTCTTTTTATATGCCAGGTGGCCAAAGTTTTATGGAGGAAAATAAAGAGGAAGGGAAGAGGGAATTTGGGGGCAATGGAGGGTAGCCTGAGACTTTTTATTGAGAAGGTGACATATAAGAATGAAGTGAGTGAGCAATGCAGATATCTACAGGAGGTACATTCCTAGCAAGGGGACAGCAATTGCAAAGGCTCAAGGCAGGAGCAGGCTTTCTTTGATCAACAGAGGAGACTAGAGTAGCTGCAATGAAGTATATGAGAGAAAGAGGGTCAGAGGCTCATCTGGGTCAGAGATGTAGCTGGAATCTGGATCACATGGGGCTCTATGTCACTGTAAGAATTTAGGTTTTTACTCTTGAGTAAAACAGGAAGCTACTGAAATGTTTTTAATCCAAGGAGTGACATAATCTGACTTACACTTAAAATGATTACTCACGGAGAATGAACTAAAAAGGATAAAGGGGTGGGGGAAGCAGGGAGACCAGTGAGGTCACTGCAGTAATCCTGGCAAGGGGGAAGTGTGATTTGCATTAGGGTGGTGGTGGTGGAGGTGATGAGAACTGATCAGATTCTAGATATTCTCTGAAGGCAGAGTTGACAGGATTAGCTAATGTTAGATATATAAAAAAATAAAGGCAAGATGACACTAAGATTTTGGGCTTGAGCAACTAGAAGTATGAAGTTGCTATTTTTTAACATGAAGGACTGCGTGAGGAGCAGGTTTGGTGAAACCACTATGAGTTCTGTTTTAGACCTTAATACTTGAGATGACTATTACATACCCAAGTGGAAATGTCAAGTGTCCATTAGACATTTGGTTCTGGAGTTCAGGATAGAGTACAAATGTAGAAATACAAAGTTGGAAATTACTGATGTACAGATGACATTTAGAGCCCTTAGACTAAGTGCACATACAGAGTGAGTGAAATTAAGGAAAATGTCTGTAAAAAATAATATAAACAAAGCCACTTTATAATTCTTTTTTAAAATATATTTCTTATTGATTTTTTTATAGAAAGTAAGGGAGAGGGAGAGTTAGAAACATCGATGAGAGAGAAACATCGATCAGCCGCTTCCTGCACACCCCCTACTGGGGATGTGCCCACAACCAAGGTACATGCCCTTGACCAGAATCGAAGCTGGGACCCTTCAGTCCGCAGGCCGATGCTCTATCCAATGAGCCAAACCGGTTACAGCTACAAAGCCACTTTAAAATGGAACGGAAGCTGCCATCCCAGAGGAACTGCCTTGTATTCTTACTCCTCAAACCTTTGGAATGTTAAAACTGGGTAAATAACCTTTGGACTGGGCCTAAAGCAATACTGTATCTCAAACAACTGTTTGCAAAGATAATAGGAAAGCAGATATTATGATTATTGAATTGAAAATTAAAAACATTCTTTAGAATTAGCATCACTGTATTAGTTTATCTGCACTTATAGAAATGCCTTCCTTGTAATTTTCCCTTTCCCTTTCTCTTGAAAACATTCTTTGCCTTTGTCTCCTAATCTGAACACTGATTCGGGGCCAGGGAGCTCAAATTTGGTTGAAGAATAGGGTAATTAAAAGATAAAAAAGGAGTCTGAAAAGGAGAAACCACTGGGATAAAAGGAAAAATAAGAGACTTGGGCTTCACTGGAAGCCCAAAGAAGAAAGTATACCAAGAAGGAAGGCGAGAACAGTAGCCAAATGAAAAATGAGAACTGTCCACTTGGCATTATAGAGATCATTAGAAGTCTTGACAAAAGCTGATTCTCTGGAGTGGAGGAAACAAAAGCTTGGGTGGAGTGGGGTTCAGGAGAGAATGGAAGTGGAGACAGAAGAGCCATCCCTTTCAAGGAGCTGTGCTGAAAAGAACAGGAAAACAGAGGTAGCAGTGGATATGGGGTCCAGGCAGAGTTCTTTGTTTTGAATGTGGGAGAAATTCCGGCATGTTTTATAGTAACGGGAATAATCCATAGAGAGAAATTGATATGACAGGAACACAGGAGACAACTGCTGGAGCAATGATCTTGAGTAGGAGAAAGGGGATGGGAACTAGCACTCAAGTGTTGGGGACTGAATTACAGAAGATCACAGATAGCTTATCCCTGGGGAAGGCAGAATACATAGTTATAGAAACGATTCCCAGGATTCCAGGGTGAGGTGATTTGGTGCCATTCATATATACTTTTCATTTACTTTTATTTTTACAACCACCCTGTGGGTTAAAGTTTATTGTATTTCCCACATTATACAGAAGAGAAGCTAGAATGCCTGAGAGGTTATGAGATTCACCCAAGGCCACAATGCTAGTAAAATCTGAGATGGGATAAAAACCCAAGTGTTCTATTTTACTGCCCATGGAAGTTTCTATCAGAGTAAATTGGTTCCCTGTGGTTACTGACATTAAGAATAAACAATAAATCCCAGAGTAGAAAGGGGGCAACTGAAAGAGTTGGGGGTTAATGAGAGAAGGAAACTAGAACCTCTGTAAGTGCTTTGCCACAGAAGACAGTGGTTTTGTGACAATAGTTTCTTCTAAGAATTATTAGAGAAGGTACCACATGTGTTAGAAATCGAGATAGTGGAGGTGGTAGGGAGCCTAAGAGAACATCTCAGAATTCAGAGGAAAAATACACAGAAGAATGAATTCTGAAAATAAAGATCAGAGATATGGAAGAGAGAAATCCAGAAGACCTAAAATAAAATAAAAGTGATTAATAGAACAGCTGGAGAAATAATGAATAAAATATTTTCTGGAGAAAATGAAATACTTGAATCTTTAAATTAAAAAGAATTCTTGAGCGCTTATAAAAATTCATAAAGAGCTACATCTAGATGCATCCTGATAATAATTCTGAAATTGTACTTAACCAGTAGGATATTCCTTAATCTTAAATGCCCATGGACTATTTAGAACTCACCAGGCATGTTCCCTTGGAAGCTTTGTATGCTCTTTCTGGAACGCTCTTCCACCAGACAGCCATAGAGCTCACTTTCCCTCTTCAAGAAGGTTTCTGCTTAAACTTCACCTCTGTAATCAAACTATTAAAATATTACCCATTGTCATTCTCTCTAGCCATCCCTGCTTTATTTTTTTTATAGCTCTCAGTGCTACTAAATGTTGTACTATACATTTGCTTGTCAATTATTTGACTCTTCCACTAAACTTAAACGCAGGGATCTTGTTGGTTTGGTTCATTATTAATTCTTCAAGACAAAATATTGCCCTAACCAGTTTGGCTCAGTGGATAGAGTGTCGGCCTGCGGACTGAAAGGTCCCAGGTTCGATTCTGGTCAAGGGCATGTACCTTGGTTGTGGGCACATACCCAGTGGGGAGTGTGCAGGAGGCAGCTGATCGATGTTTCTCTCTCATCGATGTTTCTAACTCTCTATCCCTCTCCCTTAATCTCTGTAAAAAATCAATACAATATATTAAAAAAAAAAAGACAAAATACTGCATGGGAGGCACTAAGCACTGCAACGAATACACAAGATCACAATGAAAATCTTAAACACTGATCAAAGTAGAAATTTCTCAGTCTATCTTTTGTCAGCCAAAAAGAAGTTCTAGTTTGATAAAATATTTACTGTACAAAATTAAATACTGTAAAAATATTTCAGATAAATATATTTTATGAACACATGACATAAAGGCAGAAAAACAAAAAACATATTCTTGAGAAGATTAAAAAGTTCTACCACCAAATATTAAAATCAAAATGAAAAGGCAAATGAAAACAACAAAAACCCTTCATAGTGCTTTTAAAATTAAATTTTCAGAAAAAAAGCAGTAATTTTAGGTAAATGAGCAAAGGTTATGCATGGGCAATTCACTAAATAATAAAATGGCTCAACCTATCAAAAGTTTTTAAACTTTAGTAACGAAGGGAGTGCATTAAAGTAACAAGAAAATATCATTTTATAATTATTAATTTGGCAAAAATTTAAAAGATTGCTGATGGGGGGGTGGGTAGAGGTGGAAGAGGGCATAGAGTGAATAAATGATGATGGAAAAAAACTCATAAAAAATTGGTGACACTCCACAATAGCATATCACAAGAAAATGGACACACACGCTATAGCTAGTATAAACTTCCCACAAGGCAATGTGAGCAGAAATTAAACCACTTATGTGCTCTAATGAAGTAATTCCATATGAGACTCTATCTAAAGATGTATGTAGGGTGCCCTAACCGGTTTGGCTCAGTAGATAGAGCGTCGGCCTGTGGACTGAAGGGTCCCAGGTTCGATTCCAGTCAAGGGCATGTACCTTGGTTGCGGGCACATCCCCAGTAGGGTGTGTGCAAGAGGCAGCTGATCAATGTTTCTCTCTCATCAATGTTTCTAACTCTCTATCCTTCTCCCTTCCTCTCTGTAAAAAAATCAATAAAATATATTAAAAAATAAAGATTGGAAGTCCAAAAAGATGAGATTAAAAAAAAATGTATGTAGGGTACATGATGAATATCCTGTTAAAAATGAAAACAACTTGGAGAGAGCTTTAATGTCCTACAAAAGAGGACTGATTAGCCCTGGCCAGTGTGGCTCAGTTGGTTGGAGCATCATCCCATGTACCTAAAGGTTGTGGGTTCGATTTCTGGTCAGGGCACAGGTTTGATCCCCAGTCAGGGCGTGTACAAAAGGCAACCAATCGATGTTCTCTCTCACATTGATGTTCTCTCTCTCTCTTTCTCAATGATACATATCTTTGCTCATGTTAAGATGTTAAACAATGTTGGGTAAATAAGGTAGGTAATAAAACTCTTTCACATACTCACAACTGTAAACCTACTTTTGCCCCACCCTGTATGTGTAATGAAACCTTATTTTTATAGAAAAAATATACATATGTGTATATATACGCATATGTGTATGCATCAAAGATTTTTTCAATAACCATGTATTAATTTTTAAATGTGTATTTTCTCATTAAAAATTTTATAAAATGTTTTTATTGATTTTAGAGAGAGAAGAAGAGAGAGGGAGAGAGAGAAACATGGATCAGCTACTGTGCTGGGCTGCATATCTGGCGCTTTGGCCAGACGGGTCAGGCTGTGCTGTCTGTTCCTAAAACACATAGATAGGAAGGTACTGACATCAGGCCAGGCCTTGAGATATGGTCTCATGGCCCCTTCCCAG
>NW_005356042.1:123153-131518 GCF_000412655.1 Myotis brandtii | reverse complement strand
TGGCCATGGAAATCGGGGCTGCAGTTCAGCCTCTGCTTCGGCAGGGTGCTGTAACTGTAGTCAGCTGGCCAGCTTAATAAAGGCTCTTAAATTTAAATTCTGAGTCGGTGGTCTATCTCACTGAGTGAACCCGTAACACTACCTCCTGCACAGCCCTTACTGGAGATTGAGCCCATAATCTGGGCATATGCTCTGACCAGGAATCGAACCAGTGACCTACTGGTACATGGGTACACCGGCCAGAGCTAAATGTGTATTTTTAAATTCTGTAAATGTAAGCTTATTCCCAAATAGCAGAGGAACAAGAAAATACTTTTTTTTAAAAACAAGCTTCTTGAACAAATAATAGCTCAGGGTATTCTAAAAAACAATTGTATTTTTGCTTGGTTAGTTTCCAATAATTGAAAACTTCTTGATTTCGTAACTATATTCATGTGTACCAAAGTCTCACCTGGAAAAGAACTAAAAGTCACATGATATATCCTCTGTATAAGTGATGCTTCTTTACAGCCCTTCTTGACGGATGGGTTTGTTATGTTTCTGCACCTGTCCTATTTCCTGCAATGTTCTCCAAACAGCTACAGAATCATCATGCTCCATCCACTGGTCATACTTTGGATTTCTGATAATGCAAATGAAAACTGCAGGGAATATAGCAATTCAAGGAAATGAATGTATTTCCATAAAATTCTTATGGGGTCAGTCAACTTAGTTATAATATGACATGAAAACAGCTACTCTGGTTATACAAATATCTAACTCTTATTAAATCTCACAGCATACTACCAGGCTAAGCTAGTGCTATTTATCAACCTTTACTTTGGATATTTGTATGCAAGTTTATACAAATCTCCCTTATAAAATAATTTGCAATTTTAAAATAGTGACTATAACTTTTTAAAAGTGTTTTTTTCTCCCTGAATTCTAGTAGATTCTGTATATTTGCAAATTCTTAATAAATATCTAATGCTTAGCCCTAGCTGGTTTGGCTCAGTGGATAAAGCGTCAGCCTGCAAACTGAAAGGTCTCAGGTTCGATTCCGGTCAAGGGCACATGCCCAGGTTGTGGGCTTGATCCCCTGTGGGGGACTTGCAGGAGGCAGCCGATCCATGATTCTCTCTCATCATGGATGTTTCTATCTCTCCCTCTTCCTTCCTCTGTGAAATCAATAAAAATATATTTTAAAAAAACATCTAATGCCTAACCCCAAGAAATTCATTATAAAAACACAAGAAGTTGTATGCACAGGAATATTTTTTGGGACTATTTCACAATTAAAATATCCTATATAATAAAGAGGGAATATGCAAATTGACCATCACTCCGCCACAAAGATGGTGGCATCCACAGCAGAGGCAGGGGTTTCTGTAACACAAGATGACTGCACCCACAGCGGAGGCTGAGTTCCCGTAATGACCCTTAACGAGCAATCAGCAGGGACCTGAGGCTGCGCCCCCACCCCCGTCCCCGTGGGGCTTGACAGGGGACCTCAGGCCACACCCCCCTGCCCAGTGGGGCTTGACAGGGAACCTCAGGACACACCCCCCCCCACCCTGGCACCAGGCCAGGGAACCTGAGGCCACACCCCCCACCTGGCGTGGCTTGACAGGGGACCTTAGGCTGTGCCCCCCGCCTGGCAGGGCTTGACGGGGGACCTCAATGTGCACCCCCTCCCGCCCCAGTGCTGGGCCCGGGGACCTCAGGCTGCTCCCCTCATTCCGGGCCAGGGGACCTCAGGCTGTGCCCCCCGCCCTGTTGGGCTTGATGGGGGAGCTGAGGCTGCACCCCCCTCCTGGTGGGGCTTGACAGGGGACCCGAGGCTGCGCCCCCTTCCCGGCATTGGGCTGGGAGACCTGAGGCTGCGCCCCCCTCCTGGCGCCAGGATGGGGGACCTGAGGCTGCGCACCCCGCCCAGCGGAGCTTGACAAGGGTGGGACTGGCCGGGTCTGGATCTAGCCCAATAGTTGGGGGGGCTGGCCGGGTCTGGGTCTCGTGTGATTTTGAGGCACACGTGGGTGGGCGGGGACTTGACTCTGGGTCCCATGGTGGGCCCCAGACTCTGACAGGAGGAAGATTTTTCATATACATTTTACTAATTTTCTTTGATCTCTGACACTTCTATTATAGAGAAAGGGCAAATAGCAATATTAAAATATTTCCTCTAATTAATCCCCTTTTAATGTGCATGAATTTCGTGTACCGGGCCACTAGTATAAGTATAAATACTCTTTAGTAGGCAGTAAAATGAATACATTAAGGCTCATCTCAATAATGAAATACTATACAGTGATTTTAAAATGTAACAATGATATATAGTCAATGCATTATTAAATGAGGCAGGCCTAATGGACATTCCTGCCTGAGTAGTCAACACATTCTGCAGCTGAACCCAGTGACAGAAACAGAGAGGAACATAAAGGCATGGCAGCTGTGGTCTAGCAGCCATCATTACCATGCAGAAAACACAGTCCCAGACAAGTAGCTGCCTGCCCTCATCTCCCAGAGAAGTAGCCCCAGCAGACCCTGTAGCTGCTAAGTGTCGGATTACAGCACACACTCTTGGCAGCCCTGACGACTAGAGAGCAAAAACATTTCTCCCTGAGCAGCAGGTGCATACTGCCGCTAAACCCATGAACAGGGGCCAAGACACAGAGGTGTGTCAACTGAAGTTTGGCAGCCACCATTACTGGGAAGAGAACAAGGCCACAAATGCAAGAATAGGCCCAACCTGCCCCCATCCATTGCAGTGGAGTCCAGTGGAGGCACCTGGGACACCTCAGATAGTATTGCACTGCTGGCAGCATCTTTTTTTGGTTTGTTTCCAGATCTTTTTTTTTTTAAATTAAATCTTTTTTGTTCAGATTAGATTACATTTGTTCCTCTTTTTTTTTTCCCCCATAACTCCCCTCCTCCCAGTTCCCGCCCCACCCTCCGCCCTCACTCCCCACCCACTGTCCTCATCCATAGGTGCACGATTTTTGTCCAGTTTCTTCCCGCATCTCCCATTCCCCTTTCCCCCCCAAGAATAGTCAGTCCATTCCCTTTCTATGTCCCTGATTCATTATAATCACCAGTTCATTCTGTACATCAGATTATTTATTCACTTGATTCTTAGATTCACTTGTTGATAGATGCATGTTTGTTGTTCACAATTTGTATCTTTACCTTTTTCTTCTTCCTCTTCTTAAAGGATACCTTTCAGCATTTCGTATAATACTGGTTTAGTGGTGATGAACTCCTTTAGCTTTTCCTTATCTGTGAAGCTCTTTATCTGACCTTCAATTCTGAATGATAGCTTTGCTGGATAAAGTAATCTTGGTTGTAGGTTCTTGGTATTCATCACTTTGAATATTTCTTGCCATTCCCTTCTGGCCTGCCAAGTTTCTGTTGAGAAATCAGCTGACAGTCGTATGGGTATTCCCTTGTAGGTAATTGAGTCTCTTTCTCTTGCTGCTTTTAAGATTCTCTCTTTGTCTTTTGCTCTTGGCATTTTAATTATGATGTGTCTTGGTGTGGTCCTCTTTGGATTCCTTTTGTTTGGGGTTCTCTGCGCTTCTTGGACCTGTAAGTCCATTTCTTTCACCAGGTGGGGGAAGTTTTCTGCCATTATTTCTTCAAATAGGTTTTCAATATCTTGCTGTCTCTCATCTTCTGGCACCCCTATTATTCTGATGTTGGTACGCTTGAAGCTGTCCCAGAGGCTCCTTACACTATCTTCGTATTTTCGGATTCTTTTTTCATTTTGCTTTTCCGGTTGGGTGTTTTTTGCTTCTTCGCATTTCAAATCTTTGACTTGATTCTTGCGCTCCTCTGGTCTGCTATTGGGTGTCTGTATAATATTCTTTATTTCAGTCCGTGTATGCTTAATTTCTAGTTGGTTCTTTATCATAGCATCGAGGGTCTCATTAGTTTTCGTGACTCTCTCCTCAAGTTTATTGACAGCTTCTAGCACATTTTTGCAAGCCCTCAAAATTGCGATTTTTAGCTCTATATCCTCCATTTCTGTCATGTTTTTTTGTCTCCGCATTTTTTATGCTTTCTTGGTGCACCCTCTAGTGGTCTTTGTGCGCAGTCTTGTTCTAGTTGAGCCTTGATTGTTGTAGTTAATACTAGAGGGATTTGACCACCAGGCCGACTGGCTGTGTGAATCAGCTGTGTCTGCCGCGGAAAACTTCTGTCCTCTGGGGAGGTGCTAATCTAGCCTTTGCCTGAGGCGATCCGGCAAATGGCTCTGCGCAGGGCTTGGGCGGGGCGGGCTCAACAGGGCGGGCGGAGGGAGCCGTTATGGTGCCCTCAGTCCTGTTCCCAGAGGCTCTGCTTCTCAGAACCCCCGGAACCGCTGCAAACCTCGGAGGGAAAGCTGCCTTCCAACTGATGCCAGACACTCCCGCTTCTCCCGTTTGGGTCCGAGTCCCCAGCGATTCGCCCGTATCTGGAGCTCAGAGTCTGAGACTCCCCCCTGACCGAAAACGACAACCGCGCTCTCAGCCACCAGCCCGCTTTGCGCGCGCACCTCCGCACCTGAGTATTTTCCACACTGCGCCTCCTCTGAGCCTCGGTGTGCTGTTATTTTTCCTTCTAGTTGAAGAGTCTCTCCTCAGCCAGCCTTCTTGTGGTTCTGGGTGATGTCCGTTCCGTCTTTTAGTTGTATTTTTGAAGTGGTTGTTTGCGGCAGCAATCTCCGGTGTTTACCTATGCTGCCATCTTGGTTTCTCCTCCTGCTGGCAGCATCTTGTTGTAGGCAGCACTGGGATCACAGAGGCCCCATCACCCACCACATTTCCTCACCAGGGTAGAGCCCTGAGAAGGAGGTGACAGAGGGGATGCCCACCTCCCCAGGGAATAGAGGGCATTTTCCACAGTGGAGGAAACACCACCCTACAAAGATCCTGGAAGCCCCAGCAGTGCAAGCAAGAGAAAAATAAAAACTTGCACCCCCCTACTAGAAAACAAAAGAAACTTTCTTACCCACTTCCTAAAATAAAGTGTCAAATACATTTTAAAAAAAGCAGTTTTCATTCCCATAAAAGCAGAGACATAATGCATCAGATACCATGAGTAATCTCCAGAAAATAAGCTTAAAGACATGAAATGTGATTTAAATGACAAAGAATTTGAGACTGAAGTTTATGAAAAAACTCCACGTGATACAAGAAAACTCAGAAATACAGTTCAATGAACTCAGAAATAAAATCAACAAACAGAATGAGTACTTTGCCAAAGAAATGGAAACTATAAAAATAAATTTAAAAAATTCTGGAGCTGAAAGAGCTCAATAAAAGAGATGAAGAATGAACTAGCAAGACTTAAGAAACAGAGCAGTCCTAGCCAGTTTGGCTTAGTGGATAGAGCATCGGCCTGAGGACTGAAGCGTTCCAGGTTCGATTCCGACCAAGGGCACATGCCTGGGTTGCAGGCTCAATCCCCAGTGGGGGGCTTGCAGGAGGCAGCCAATCAATGATTCTCTCTCATCATTGATGTTTCCATCTCTCTCTCCCTCTCCCTTTCTCTCTGAAATAAATAAAAATATATTTAAAAAAAGAAAGAAACACAGCAGACCAGATGGAGAAAATAATTAGTGACATCGAAAATATAAATCTAGAAATGATTCAGATGAAAAGCAGGAGATTTGAGAGTAAAAAAAAAAAAGGAAAGAAAGAAAGAACTCTCTGATGGAGAACTATCTGACTCCATCAGAAAGAGCAATATAAGAATAATGGATAGCCTGGCCAGTGTGGCTCAATGGTTGAGCATCAAACCATGCACCAAGAAGTCACTGGTTCCTTCCTGGGTCAGGGCACATGTCTGAGTTGCAGGCTTGATCCCCAGTAGAGGGCGTGCAGGAGGCAGCCCATAGATGTTTCTATTTCTCCCCCCTTCCTTCCTCTCTAAAAACTAATAAAAACACATTAAAAAAATAATAATGGGTATACCTGAAGCAGAAGAGAGGGAATAGAGGGCCTATTTAAACAAGTAGCTGACAAGAACTTTTCAAACCTATTAAAAAAAATGGATTCTTTAAAAAAAACTTTGTTGAAAGTATTACATATGCTCCCCTTTCCTCCCCCATTAACCACCTCCAGCCTGCCCCCAGGCCTTCACTACTCTATTGTCTATGTCTCCCTCTGAGATTCCACTCTGTTCCATGCTTCCATGTCCCTGGATCCACTCCATTCACCAGTTTATTTTGTTACTTAGATTCCACATATGAGAGAGATCATGTGATACATGTCTTTCTCTGACTGACTTATTTCACTTAGCATGATACTCTCCAAGTCCCTCCATGCTGTCTCAAAGGATAAGAGACTCCTCTTTTTTCACAGCTGCATAGTATTTAATGGTATAAATGTACCACAGCATTTTCTCCACTCATCTACTGATGGGCACTTGGGCTGTTTATAGATCTTAGCTATCGTAAATTGTGCTGCTATGAACATAGGGGTACATACATTCTTTCAGATTAGTGTTTTGGGTTTCTTAGGATATATTCCTAGAAGTGGGATCACTGGGTCAAATGGCAGTTCCATATTTAATTTTTTGAGGAAACTCCATACTGTTTTCCATAATGGCTGTACCAGTCTGCATTCCCACCAACAGTGTACTAGGGTTCCCTTTTCTCCACATGCTCGCCAGCATTTGTCATTTGTTGGTTTGTTGACGGTAGCCATTCTGACAGGTGTGAGGTCATACCTCATTGTTGTTTTAATTTGCATCTCTCTGATGATCAGTGACTTTGAGCATTTTTTCATATGTCTCTTGGCCATCTGTATGTCCCCTTTGGAGAAGTGTCTATTTAGGTCCTTGGCTCATTTTTTAATTGGATTGTTTGTCTTTCTTTTGTTAAGTTGTATGAGTTCCTTATATATTTTGGATATTAATCCTTTATCAGATGTATCATTGCCAAATATGTTTTCCCATACAGTGGTCTCCCTTTTTGTTTTGTTGATGGTTTCTTTTGCTGTGCAGAAGCTTTTTATTTTGATGTAGTCCCATTTGTTTATTTTCTCCTTAATTTCCCTTGCCCTAGGAGATGTATCCATAAACATATTGCTATGAGAGATGTCTAAGATTTTGCTGCCTATGGTTTCTTCTAGGATTTTCATGGTTTCACGACTTGCTTTTAAATCTTTTATCCATTTTGAGTTTATTCTTTTGTATGGAGTAAGTTGGTGGTCTAGTTTCATTTTTTTGCATATATCTGTCCAATTTTCCCAACACCATTTTAGAAGAGACTCTCTTTATTCCAGTGGATGTTCTTGCCTCCTTTGTCATATATTAATTGAGCGTAATGGCTTGGGTCAATTTCTGGGGTCTCTGTTCTGTTCTACTGAGCTATATGCCTGTTCTTGTAAGAACTGGATTCTTGAATCTAAGAGGCTAAAAGAACACCTAATTATCTCAATCCAAATTTCTCCAAGGCATATTGTATTAAAACTGTCAAAAATTAATAATAAAGAAAGAAAAGAATAATCAAGGCAGCCAGGGAGAAGATGGTAACCTAAGGAGGAAATCCCATTAGATCATTATAGGGTTTTCCAGCAGAAACCCTACAAAAATTAGGAAAGAATGGATTTAAATATTTAAATTACTGAAAGACAGAAATCACCAGCCAAGATTAATTTATCCAGCAAAGTTATCCTTCAGATATGAAGGAGAAATAAAGGCTTTCCAGACATACAGAGGCTGAGAAAATTTACTGCTACAAGACCTGAATTACAGGAAACACTGAAGGATGTTCTTCTACCTGAAACAAAAAGACAAAAGGATACAAAACTATGAATAAGATGACCAGCAGACAGAAGGAAGTAGGAAATTGTAACTCTTGTTCAGAATAGGATCTATATATATAAAACCCTAATATGCAAATAGACCTAACAGCCGAACAACCGGTTGCTATGACATGCGCTGACCACCAGGGGGCAAATACAGAACATGGTGGGTGTTGGCAGCAGGCGGCAGAGCACAGAACATGGTGGGCATCGGCTGTGGCGGGATGGTGGAGCAGGTGAGCGGGGGCGCCAGACCAAGGCAGGGCACCGGTCGCTGTCATCAAGGCGAACTTCTGGTGGTTACTGAAAATTCTTTGCTCCCGCATGCCGTGGTCCCACTGGGCACTCGTACCTGCTGCTGGTGCCAGAGATGCTGCTCACACCCACTGCCGGCACCGGCCCTGATCTCTTGACACCGTCAGCAGGTGCAAGCGGTGGCTGCCAGCCCCGATTGCCCCTCAGGGCTTCTCCACCTCCCCCTGCTTCTGAGGGGCTATCAGAACTGGCAGCTGGCTCTCACACCCACTGCTGGCGACGGCCCTGCTCGCACCCGCTGCTGGCGCTGGTCCCAAACACTCCGTGCCGTCAGCAGGTGT
>NW_005356042.1:118066-122968 GCF_000412655.1 Myotis brandtii | reverse complement strand
GCGGAGGATGGGCCAAGACCTGCCCCTGTGCCCACTGCAGCCTCATGGCCCACAGTTCCTTTCAAGGTGCACGAATTTGTATACTGGGCCCCTAGTCTGTATAATAAAAGCCTAAGTGACTGTTATGGCAGAACAACCAGAACAACGGACCGCTATGATGCGCACTGACCACTAGGGGGAAGATGCTCAACACAGGAGTTGCCGCCTGGTAGTCAGTGCGCTCCCACAGAGGGAGCACCGCTCATCCAGAAGCCAGGCTTATGGCTGGCAAGCGCAGTGATGGCGGGAGGCTCTCCCGCCTCCGCGGCAGTGCTAAGGAGCAGTGAACCAAGCAGTAAGGTGCAGCGAGCTGGGCAGTAAGGAGCAAAGGGTCCCGGACTGCGAAAAGGATGTCCGACTGCTGAAAGGCGGATGTCCCCTGAAGGGTCCTGGACTGTGAGAGGGCGCAAGCTGGGCTGAGGAATCCCCTCCCCCCGTGCATGAATTTTGTGAACCGGGCCTCTAGTTAAACAATAAATATAAAATAAAGGTTAAAGGAGGTAAAAACATTTTTAAAAAGAACACAATAATATTGCAAGTTGCAAATGAACTCAGAACATAAAAAGGAATAATTTGTGACAACAAAAACATAAAAGGGGTGGGGGCAAAGGTCTGAATTTGTATAAGAGAATGGAGATAAGATACAACTAGAAGAAAAAGTACTACTGTATATATGAAACTTTCTTTTAAATACACCTAATGGTAACTACAACACACACACACTCACACGCACACATCTACAACTGAGACACAACAACACACACACTCACACGCACACATCTACAACTGAGACACATAACAAAAAAAAAAAGAGGAAACAGAGGGTAAAATCATAGACTACTACCAAATTAAAATCACAGACAGAAACATAAGGGAAAAGAAACAATGGATATACAGAACTACCAGAAAACAGAAGACAAAATAGCTATAGCATATCCTTATCCTATATAATAAAGAGGAAATATGCAAATTAACCCTTACGCCATCACGAAATGGCTGCACCCACAGCAGAGGCGGGGTTCCCATAAAGAGTAATCAGGGACCTGAGGCTGCATGGCACCAGGCCGGGTCGGGGGACCTGAGGCTGCACTCCCCGCCTGGTGGGGCTTGATGGGGGACCTGAGGCTGCAACCCCTGACCCGGGGGGGGCTTGAGAGGGGTGGGGCCGGCTGGGTCTGGATCTCGCCCAATGTGGGTGGGGCCGGCCAGGTCTGGATCTTGTGCGATTTCAAGGTGCACGCAGGTGGGCAGAAACTTGACTCTGGGTCCCACGGTGTGCCCCAGACTCTGACAGGAGGAAGATTTTCATATACATTTTACTAATTTTCTTTGATCTCTGACACTTCTATTATAGAGAAAGGGCAAATAGCAATATTAAAATATTTCCTCTAATTAATCCCCTTTTAATGTGCACGAATTTTGTGCACCTGGCCATTAGTGTTAAATCATGTAGCAGGTAAAAATCTATAAGTACTAAATGTAGATATCAACTGCTTTCTACCATAAAGTAGACAGAGTTTGATGTTTGGTCTAAGTTACTGCCTATAAGAACAATAACAAATATCCCCCCAAAAGCCCTGGCTGGTGTTACTCAGTAGTTAGAGCATTGGCCCATGAACCAAAGGGTCATGGGTTCAATTCCCAGTCAAGGGCACGTACGTGGGTTGCAGGCTCGGTTCTCGGCCCTGGTCGGAGCACATGTGGAAGGCAACCAATCAATGTATCTCTCTCACATTGATTTTTCTTTCTCTCTCTCCTCCTTCCTCCCTTCCACTCTCTCTAAAAAAATCAATGAAAAAAATATCCTCAGGTGAGGATTAACAACAATAAAAAATCCCCCAAAAATAAAGCAGAACTTAGAGTCACTAAAACATACCTAAACAATTCAGATTCCATAAATTACTACACTTTCAAATATAAAGTGTGATATATTTTCAGGGATAGGAAACTCAATATGAACTAATTCTAAATGGAATTCAAACTAAACCCATATGTTTTAAATAAGTAAAGGAAAGTGATTTTAGTGAGTAAATAGTTTCCATTTCTCTGTTGATATTTATTGTTATAAAAAAACCAGGAATTCTAGAGATAAAAAGCAAAATAATTACTCCTAGACACATCATAGTCACACTCCTGGAATCTAAAGAGAAAAAAGAATGTCCTGAATTGCAATTCTTTGTTGTTCCCAAATATACCAATTTTGCTGGAGAACTATCTGTCTCTTTGTTAAATGTTACTACCAGCTTTTAGCTTTTTTTATCAGGAGGAAAGAGTAGGACTACCAATCCAACATTCCAAATTGGCCAGGTGATACCCAAGGGTCTAATTTATGTCTTGCTATTTTGAAGTGTTGACAGGGTCTGGAATACTATCAATGCTTAGGATACTGCTAATAATAAAGACACCAGTTTATAACACCAGTTTAGATGCCCATGGAATCTCTGGTCAGGATGATTAGTGAAGGTCTTCTTCTGTATGAGACCAATCCTTGAAGACTGAGAGGGTGGTGTTTTTTGTAATATGTAGATACCACCACAAAAACTCAAGAAAATGGAGAAATAGTGCAACGTAATCCAAACAAAGGAACAAAATGAAACTCGAGAATATGATGCTAATAAAACAGAGATAAAAGAATTACCTAAGAAAGAATTCAAAATAACCATCATAAAAATACTCAATGCATCAGGAGAGCAATGTATGAACAAAGTGAGGATTTCAACAAAAAGATAGGTGTAATCCTTATAAGAATTACTAAAGGTAGTCCTTCAGGTTGAAATTAAAGAACCCTAGAGAGTAATCCAAATCCTTCTAAAAAATTAAAAACACTAGTAAAGGTAACTATATAGGTAAATATAAAAGAGGATATTAATCAATTATTTCTATCTGTTATAGTATATCTGATTGAGAAGACAACTGCATAAAACAATTTGAAATCTGTTTGTAATTAACTTAGAAAGTATCCAATATAATAAAGAGGTAATATGCAAGTTGACTATAACGCCTTTGCTCAAGATGGCTGCCCCCATGTGGGCACAAGATGCCTGGCAGGGGAGGGCAGTTTGGGGGGACCTGGCCTACATGGGAGGGCAGTTGTGTGAGATCAGGCCTGCAGGGGAGGGAAGTTAGAGGCAACCAGGCCTGCAGAGGAGGACAGTTGGGGGTGACCAGGTCTGCAGGGGAGGGCAGTTGGGAGCAACTGGGCCTGCAGGGGAGGGAGGGCAGTTGGAGGGGATGAGGCCTGCAGGGGAGGGCAGTTAGGGGTGACCAGGCCATTAGGGGAGGGCAGTTGGGGGTGACCTTGCTGGAGCAGGCCTAAGCCAGCAGGTCGTTATCTCCCGAGGGGTCCCAGACTGCGAGAGGGCACAGGCCGGGCTGGGGGACCCTCCTCCCCACCCCCCCGAGTGCACAAATTTTTGTGCACCGGGCCTCTAGTTTATATATAAAAGGCTAAACGACTGGCCCACCAGCTGACCGGCTGGTAGGTATGACATGCATTGACTACCAGGGGGCAGCTGCTCAATGCAGGAGCTGCCGATCAACAGCAACTTTGCAGAGTGCCCTCTCACACTTCATGGCCCCTCGGGGATGTCAGACTGCCGGTTTCAGCCTGATCCCCACAGGCCAGGCTGAGGGACCCCGCTCATGCCATAGATGCCCTTTGAGTCCTGGTGCTGCCCCAGGTGCAGCTGGCTGGGGAGGGACCATGGGAGGTTAGCTCCAGGGCGTGTCTTACCTAGTCCCGCCCCGCTGGCCACCTTCTAGTTAATTTCCTTTCAATGAGCACGAATCCGTGCACCGGGCCTCTAGCATATCTATAATCACCCTCAATGTAAATGGACTGAACTCACCAATAAAAAGGCACAGAGTAGCTGGATGAATAAAACAACAAGAAAACTATATGCTCCCTTCAGGAGATACACCTCAGCTGCAAAGAGAAACACATAAAGTAAAGGGGTGGAATGCTACTCCAAGCAAATGGCACCCAGAGATATGTGGGTGTAGCCATACTTATATCAGACAAAATAGATTTCAAGATAAAAAAGGTAACAAGAGACAAAGCTGTTTGTGTGTGTGTGTGCATTTAATCCTCATTGGAGGATATTTTTTCCATTGATTTTTAGTGAGTGGAAAGGATTGGGTGGGGGAGAGAAGGAGAAACATCAATGTAAGAGAGACACCTCGATCGGTTGCCTCCACATGCACTCCGATGGGGCCAGAGATTGAACCTGTAACCCAGGTATGTGCCCTTGACCAGGAACCAAACCCTAAACCCCAGAGAGCACAGGATGACATCTAGCCACAGGGCAATACTGGCCAGGGCAAAGATGGATATTTTATAATGATAAAGGGGAAAATACATCAAAAAGACATAACACTTATTACTATATTAGAGGCCTGGTGCATGAAATCTGTGCACTTGGCGGGGGGTCCTTCAGCCCAGATTGCAAGAGGGTGCAGGCCAGGCCGAGGGACCCCACCCGTGCACGATCAGGGCGGGGAGGGACGCGGGAGGTTGGCCAGCCAGGTAGGGACCATGGGAGGGCTCCAGGGCGTGTCCGGCCGTCTCATTCAGTCCTCATTGGCCGGACCCCAGCAGCAAGCTAACCTACCGGTCAGAGTGTCTGCTCCCTGGTGGTCAGTGCATGTCATAGCGACTGGTCGACTGTCAGCCCCCTGGTGGTCACTGCACATCATAGCAAACAGTTGAGCGGCTTTAGCATATCATTAACATATTACGCTTTGATTTGTTGAATGGCCGACTGGAGAACTAGACACTTAGCATATTAGGCTTTTATTATATAGGCTATGCACCCAAGCTGGGAGCACCAAAATACACACACACACACACACACACACACACAC
>NW_005356042.1:105598-117894 GCF_000412655.1 Myotis brandtii | reverse complement strand
GCCTCAAAATCACACGAGACCCAGACCCGGCCAGCCCCCCCAACTATTGGGCTAGATCCAGACCCGGCCAGTCCCACCCTTGTCAAGCCCCATCAGGCAGGGGGCACAGCCTCAGGCACCCTGGCCTGGCGCAGGGGCTGGGGGGTGCGCCTTGAAGTCCCCTGTCAAGACCTGCCAGGTGGGGGACACGGCCTGAGATCCCCTGTCAAGCCCTGCTACTTCATAATTTTAATTTTGCTACTGTTATGAATTGTAATATAAATATCTGATATGCAGGATGTATTTTCATTGTTACAAATTGAACATAATTAAAGCACAGTGATTAATCACAAAAACAATATGTAATTATATATTCAATATGTGTTTTCCGATGGTCTTAGGTGACCCCTGTGAAAGGGTCGTTCGACCCCCAAAGGGGTCGCAACCCACAGGTTGAGAACTGCTGCATTAAACCAAATAGACATAATTGATATTTACAGAACTTTGGATCCCAGAACACCAGATTATATATTCTTCTCTAATGCACCTGGAATATACCAAAGGATAGACTATATGTTGGGAAACAAAACTAGCCTTAACAAATTTAAGAAGATTGAAATCATACCAAGCGTATTATTTAGCCCCAGTGCTGTGAAATTGAAAATCAACTGCAAAAAGAAAGCAGGAAAACTCACAAATATGTGGAGATTAAATAATATGCTATTAAACAATAGCAGGGTCAAAGAAGAACTAAGAAAAGAGATAAAAAGATACATAGAGACTAATGAGAATGACAATATGACATATAAAAATTTGGGGGATATAGCAAAAGCGGTAATAAGATGGAAGTTTATAGCATTACAGGCATGCCTCAAGGAACAGGAAAAATCTCAAATAAACAACCTAACATTTTACTTTTAAGAACAAAGCCTAAGGTCAGTATAAGGAAGGAAATGATAGAAATCATATGAGAATTAAACAAAGTAGAGAACAAGACAATAGAAAAAATTAACACAACAAAGCTTTCCCTTTAAAAAGATTGATAAAATCGACAAACTTCGGCTAGAAAAAAAAAACAAGAAAATACTTAAACAAAATCAGAAATGAAAGTGGAGAAGTTACAACAGACACCACAGAAATACAAAGGACTATAAAATAATATATGATACCATAACCACCAAATTCAATAACCTAGAAGAAATGGACAAATGCTTAGAAATATATAGCCTTCCTAGACTGAATCATGAAGAATTGGAAAATCTAAATAGACCCATCAACAGTGGTCTACTTAGATTTTCCAAAGTAAAAGTCCAGGACCAGATGGCTTCACTAGTGAATTCTACCAAGCACTCAAAGAGTACTTAATACCTATCCTTCTTAAACTCTTCCAAAAATAGAAGAAGTAGCAATACTATCTAATTTATTTTATGAGGACAACACTACCATGACACCAAAACCTGGCAAAACACACACACACACACACACACACACACACACACACACACCACATACAAATTACAGACCAAGCCTCTGATGAATATAGATGCAAAAATCCTAAACATAATACTAGCAAATTGACTACAACAATACATTAAAAAGAACCAGGTAGGATATATTCCAGAAGGGCAAGAATGGTTCGATATATGCTAATTAATCAATGTGATACACAACATTAACAAAATAAATGATAAAAATCATCTGATCATATCAATAGGTACAGAAAAAGCTTTTGACAAGATACAACATCCATTTATGATTAAAATGTTCAATAAAATAGGTATAGAAGGAAGGTACCTGAACATAATAAAGATCATATATGACAAACCCTCAGTAAATATCACATTCAGTGGTGAAAAACTGAAAGTATTTCCTCTAAAATCAGAAATAAGACAAGGATGCCCACTCTCACTACTCTTATTCAACAGAGTACTGGAAGTTCTAGCCAGAGCAATCAGGTGAGAGAAATAAATAAAAGGCATACAAACTGGGAATAAAGAAGTAAAATGTATGGAAGACAGTATGGAGTTTCCTCAAAAAACTGGAAATGGAACTCCCATTTGACCCTGTGATCCCACTTCTAGGAATATATCCCAAGAAACCAAAAACACCAATCAGAAAGGATATATGCACCCCTATGTTCATAGCAGCACAATTCACCATAGCTAAGATTTGGAAACAGCCTAAGTGCCCATCAGTAGATGAATGGATTAGAAAACTGTGGTACATCTACACGATGGAATACTATGCGGCTGTAAAAAAGAAGGAACTCTTACAATTTGCAACGGCATGGATGGAGCTGGAGAGCATTATGCTAAGTGAAATAAGCCAGTCAATGAAGGAAAAATACCACATGATCTCACTCATTCATGGATAATAAAGACCATTACAAACTTTTGAACAATAATAGATACAGAGGCAGAGCTGCCTCAAACTGATTGTCAAACTGCAGTGGGAAGGCCAGAGAGGGTTGGGGGGCAGAAGGGAGGGGAGTAAGAGATCAACCGAAGGACTTGTATGCATGCATATAAGCATAACCAATGGACATAAGACACTGGGAGTAGGGGAGGCCAGGGGATTGTCAAGGGGGGGGGAAAAAAAGGACACATATGTAATACCCTTTGTAATACTTTTAGCAAAAAAAATAAAAATAAAAATTAATTTAAAAAAAAGAAGTAAAATGATCTCTTTTTGCAGATGACATGATTCTTTATATAGAAAACCCTAAAGATTCCACCAAAAAATTACTAGAAACAATAAATACAGTAGAGCTGCAGGATGCAAAATTAGTGTACAAAAATCCATTGTGTTTCTATATACTAACAATGAAATTAAACAAAAATATAGAAAACAATTCCATTTACAATTGCAACAAAAAGAATAAAATACTTAGGAATAAACTTAACAAAGAATATGAAGGACCTATACACTGAAAACTACATTATTTAAAAAAAAATTAAAGAAGAAACAAAGAAATGGAAAGACATTCCATGTTCATGGATTGGAAGAATCAATATAATTAAAAGGGCCATATTACCCAAAGCAATATACAGATTTAAAGCAATCCCCATCAAAATCCCAAAGACATTAAAAAAATTGATTTCAGAGAGGAAGGGAAAGGCAGAGAGAGATAGAAACATCAGTGATGAGAGAAAATTATTGATCAGCTGCCTCCTACACGCCCACACTGGGGATCAAGCCCACAAATCTGGCATGTGCCCTGACCGAGAACTGAACCGTGACCTCCTGGTTCATAGGTCCATGCTCAACCACTGAGCAACGCCAGCCAGGCCCAATGACATTTTAAAAACAAATACAAGAAAAAATCAAATGTGTATGGAACCACAAAAGACCCTGAATAGCCAAACAATCCTAAGGAAAAAGAACAAAGCCAAAGATCACTCCCTGTCTTCAAATTATACTATAGCCCTAGCAGGTTTGGCTCAGTGAATAGAGTATTGGTCTGTGGACTGAAGGGTCCTGGGTTGGATTCCGGTCAAGGGCCCGAACCCAGTTGCAGGCTCCTCCTGAGCCCAGGCCCGGGTCAGGGCTCATGCAGGAGGCAACCAATTGATGTGTTTCTCTCACATTGATATTTCTCTCTGTCTTTTCCTCTCTCTTCTACTCTCTCTAAAAATCAATGGAAAAAAATATCCTTGGATGAGGATAAAAAAAAAAGAAAGAAATTATACTACAAAGCTACAATAATCAAAACAGCATGGTATTGGCAGAAAAACACACACTGACTAATAGAATAGAATTGAGAGCCCAGAACTAAATCCACATATATATGGGCAAATAATTTTTGATAAAGGAGCCCAAAACGTATAATGGAGAAAAGAAAGCCTTTTCAATAAATGGTGTTGGAAAAATTGGAAAGCCACATGCAAAAGAATGAAACTAGAGACTATTTGTTGCCGCATATAAAAATTAAATCAAAATGGATCAAAGACCTAAATATAAGACATGCAACAATAAAATACATAGAAGAAAACATGGTCTCAGAGAGGATTTTATGAATTTGACCCCAAAGCCAAGGGAAGTAAATGCAAAAATAAATGAATGGGGTTATATCAAACTAAAAAGCTTTTGCACAGCAAAAGAAACTATTAACAAAGCAAAAAGGCAACCAACCAAATGAGAGAAGATATATGCAAACAATACCTCTGCTAAGGGGCTAATATCCAAATATACACAGAACTCATACAACCCAACAACAAAAACAAACAATCCAATAAAAAAATGAGGAGAGGACCTAAACAGACTTTTCTTCCAAAAAGACATACAAATGCCCCACAGATATATGAAAAAATGCTCAACTTCACTAGCTAAAAGGGAAATGCAAATCAAAATGACAATCCTCAGACCTGTTAGAATGGCTATTATCAACAAAACAAGAAAGAACAAGTTTTGTGGAGGTCGCGGAGAAAAAGGAACCCTTATACACTATTGGTGGGAATGTAAATTGGTACAGCCTCATTGGTAAATGGTAAGAAGGTTCCTAAAAAAATTAATAATAGAGCTACCATATGACCCAGTAATCCCCTTTCTGGGTCTCTATCCAAAAACTTTGAAAACATTTATTTGTAAAGATATATGTACACCTATGTTCATCACAGCTTTATTCATGGTGGCCAAGACATAGACACAACCTAAGTATCTTTCGATGGATGACTGGATAAAGATGTGGTACATATTCACAACAGACTGCTACTCTAAGCTGATAGATCCTCCCTTCCCCCAACCGGTGGGCAGCCCAGAAATACCTGAGTGACTAACCAGGTACCTTATATGGACTATACATTGGACCACCAATCCACACCTGCCAAATACCCTAAGCCCTTATCCTATATGCACAATGAAGTAAGCCACCAATCAGTGTGCGCCGAGTATACTAAGCCCCCACCCCTTCCCATTCCGCCCCTCAAAAGGCGTGCCCACCCCTGCACGTGCTGCTGTTCTCCCCTTGTGAGACAGCCCGGCAGGTCCTTCTCCTCTCATAAAGCCTGTAGTCCTGGTTTTCGCCCTCTGTCTGATCTTTCATAAGCCATAAGAAAAGATGAAATACTGCCATTTGTGACAACATGGATGGATTTTGAAAATATCATGTTAGGCAAAATAAGTCAGACAGAAAAGGACAAGAATCATATAATTTTACTCATATGTGGGATATTAAACAGAAGCCAACAAACCTACAAATAAGACAAACAAATTCATAGACACAGGCAACAGTATGGTGGTTACCATAGTGGAGAAGGGGGGGATATAGAAGAGGGTAAAGGGGGTCAAATTTATAGTGATGAAAGGAGACTTGACTTGGTTGATGAGCACACAATGCAATATACAGATGATGTATTTTAGAATTGTGCAATTTAAACTTATATAATCTTATTGAACAATGTCAACCCCAATGAATTTAATAAAATTAAAAAAGTGATACCATTCTATAAAATCCCAAAGAAAAATATTTAAATATCCATCCAAATATTAAGAATATTTATCACTAAATTAAGGAATTACATTTTTGGCAAGTTTTTAGATTTTTGCATTAAGCTTATGTATTTTATAATAAAATTATAACATTATTTCCATTTAAACAAAAATGCATAACCAGAGTTGTAGCTGTATTTATTAAGAGCAATTGAGCCAATGTCTATGTCAAGAATGGGGACAAAAAAGGAAATTAGTGTGATTCAAACAAATAACAAGTTCTTTAACAGTCCTTTAAATGTTGACAAATGAGATAGCTTCATTTTGTGAATGACCAATGTCCAAGAAAGGACTATTTCCAGATTAAATAAAAGTGTATGCAAACCAGAAAGCATAATTTCAGATACACAGTGAGTTACTTATTCATTCAATTACTAATTAAAAAATTTTTGGATGGAATCTTTGCACAATTTCAAAACCATTTTATTAATTATTTGGAATGTTGTATCATTAAAGTGTTTTCATTGTCCTGGCTAACTCTTTGTAAGCATATTTTTATTAGCTAGATAATATTCCATCATATAAATGTAAAACACTCCTCTTCTGTTTCCTTATTGTTAGGCACAAATTTTGGACATTTCAAAGGCCTTACTGTCTTTGATTTTATATCTTTGGTTCTAAATTTTCATGGGTCAGGAGTCTCCTTGAGAATCTTATGAAGTTCTTGCTTGGGTAGCTCTGATGGTTGGAGTGTCCTCCCAATACATGAAGGTTGCGGGTTCAATCCCCAGTCAGTGCACATATGGGAATCAACCAGTGAAGGCATGAATAGGTAGAACAACAAATTAATGTGTTTTTTCTCTCTCTCCCTAAAATCAACCAATCAGTAACATTTTTCAAAGAAGAAAAAATAATTGGCTTAAAGAAAAAGCCAATTTAAAAAGAAAGAAATAAAATCTTATGAAATCATGAACTTTCTTCTAAGAAAAAATAAAATGAATAAATATATGCAAAAACTGTGTATAAAATTTCATAGAGTTTGCCACACCCTGAAATTTAAGGGTGGGAATTAAGACCTTGTTTAAACCCTGATGTAACCACTTACTCACAAACATCAAGTACTACGACTACATTCATTTATTTTAATTAACTTATCAAAAGAAAAACAAGGAATTTGGCCTGAAACAAATTTAAGGCTATTCCAAAATCAAATTAGATCTGTGAAGGGGTTAACTGGAGAACACAAGGCTTGAGCCTTACAAAATCTAACAAATGTCAAAGGGAAAGCTCGTTCTGCAGCCTAAGCCTTGCACAAACATGTTCCCCTTGAGTGACTATTTTACAGAAATGCCTAAAGATCATAACTCCTGCACAGCCCCCAGGAAGAAGGATGTCTGGCATCAGCAGAAGGACAAAGGGCAAGGCCGTAAAACTGAGGTCCTGATACATGTGTGAAGCAGAAGCCCTGCCTTCAGCTCTCCCAGACTACCGGACTGCTCCCTCCCCAATTCACCGCTGGCACTTTGAGTCAGACCACCTGCACTCAGGTGACATGAATAAATATCATTCTGGCCCTAACCTGTTTGGCTCAGTGGATAGAGCGTCGGCCTGAGGACTGAAGGGTCTCAGGTTCAATTCCGGTCAAGGGCATGTACCTTGGTTGCGGGCACATCCCCAGTGGGGAGTGTGCAGGAGGCAGCTGATCGATGTTTCTCTCTCATTGATTTATCTACCTCTCTATCCCTCTATCTTCCTCTCTGTAAAAAACCAATAAAATATTTTTAAAAAATCATTCTGATTACACTGAGCCTTGAGTCATTCTGTGTGATCCCAGCCCAACCCCGCACCTTTCAATCTGGTCACTGAGACAAACTTTTATCCCAGATTTGTGAATCCAGACTTCTGTAATAGGTCCTCACATTTTCTCCTAAAAGATAGGAATAGCAGAAGACCTTTTTCGTCAAACCATACTGTGAAAATTAGAGATATCAATAATGAGTGCTATAATGACCCAGGGTATCTAAAAATAATTATGCAGGGGCCAGTGCTTATAAATCAACAAATCACAACTGTCCAAAAGATGTAGATCTATGCCATTATAATTCTTGAGTGCAGAAATAGTGAAAATAATAAACAGAATAACATTAAAATATACTGTAAAGCTTCTATAATTAAACTGTGTGGTAGTAATGCATAGACAACCAACCAGTGGAATAAAAGAGAAGGCTTGGAAATCAACCAAGTATATATGGAAATTTAGTATATGATAGAGATGGCTGCTTCTCAAATTGCTGGGGCAAAGACAAAGTTTTTAATAAGTGGTGCTGGGAACACTGTGTAGCCAGTTGGAAAATATAAAATTAAATCCATATGTCGTAGCATATACAAAATTAAATGCCAAATGGATCAGGGAATCTAAATGTAGAAGATGAAATAATACAGGTATTAGAAAAAAACACAGATAAATTCTAAATTCTAAATTCCTCTTTAATCTTGGAGTTGAGAAAGGCTTTCAAAATCAGAAGCAATAGAAGAAAATATTGGTAAATGTGTACATAAATATAAGAAAAAATGCTGCATGACACAAAACACCATAAAAGTCAAAAGAGCTCTGGCTGGTGTGGCTCAGTTGGTTGAGTGTTGTCCTGTGCACTGAGAAATGGCCAGTTAGATTCCTAGTCAGGGTACATACGCAGGTTGCGTGTTCGATCCCCAGTTGGGATGTGTACAGGAGGCTACTGATCTATGTTTCTCTCTCTCTCTCTCTCTCTCTCTCTCTCTCTCTCTCCCTCTCTTTATCTCTCTCCTTTTCTCTCTAAAATCAATACAAAATACTTTTAATAGTAATAAAAAAGAAGAACGTCAAAAGATAACCGGCAAATAGAGAAAATACTTGCACCATACATCACAGATGAAGGGCTACTATTCCTAATGTGTAAAGAATTCTTGGTCCTCCTCGGAAGAAGGCTGCAGGGAGTGGCCTGTCCCAATGCCCCTCCTAGGCCACAGACAGGCACACAGGGCCCCACTGCTGGGACCCTATGCACCGGGACACATGGGCCTCACTCAACAGCACCTCAACCATGGCCCCCTACTGGTTCTGCTGCCTTGACTCCAGGCCCGTCTGGATGCACGGACCTGCCTTCCCGACCTGAGGTACTCAAACCGGTGCCCCTAAATGACTGACCTCACGGCCACAGTGACCCAATGCCCCAGATGCATGCACCTGCCATCCTGACACATTGTGCCTGACCCAGTACCCCCCAGAAGACGGCCTGCTGGGCCCAGTCCTTCACTTGTGACCAGGCGCCCCTGCAACACAGCCTGCCTCACTGGGCCCCCCAGACTACCGGACTGCTAAAATGGGGAGACAAAGAAGCCCCCAAATGAAAATAAAAAGAGGAATCACCAGAAAAAGATGTAAGTCGTGAAACCATAAAAATCCTAGAAAAAAATGTAGGCAGCAAAATCCCAGACATCTTACGCAGCAGAATTTTCACCAGTGCATTGCCTAGGGCAAGAAAAACAAAGGAAAAAAATTAATGGGACTACATGAAATTAAAAACTTGCATGGCAAAAGAAACCAGCATCAAAATGAAAAGGAAGCCGAACCGGTTTGGCTCAGTGGATAGAGCGTCGGCCTGCGGACTGAAGGGTCCCGGGTTCGATTCCGGTCAAGGGCATGTACCTGGGTTGCGGGCACGTCCCCAGTGGGGGGCGTGCAGGAGGCAGCTGATCGATCTCTCTCATCGATGTTTCTAGCTCTCTGTCCCTCTCCCTTCTTCTCTGTAAAAAAATCAATAAAATATTTAAAAAAAAAATGAAAAGGAAATCCACTGTATGAGAGAACAAATTTGCCAGTGATACATCTGATAAAGGATTAATTCCCAAAATATATGAAGTACTGACATAACTCAACAAAAGACAAACAATCCAATTAAAAAATGGGCAGAGGACCTAAATAGATACTTCTCCAAAGAGGACATACAAATGGCCAAGAGACATATGAAAAAATGCTCAATGTCATTAATCATCAGAGAGATGCAAATTAAAACAACAATGAGATACCACCTCACACCTGCCAGAATGGCTACCATCATTAAATCAACAAACAACAAGTGCTGGCGAGGATGTGGAGAAAAGGGAACCTTTGGGCACTGCTGGTGAGAATGTAGACTAGTGCAGCCACTATGGAAAACAGTGTGGAGTTCCCTCAAAAAATTAAAAATGGCCCTGACTTGTTTGGCTCAGTGGATGGAGCGTCGGCCTGCGGACTGAAGGGTCCCAGGTTCAATTCCGGTCAAGGGCATGTACCTTGGTTGCGGGCACATCCCCAGTAGGGGGTGTGCAGGAGGCAGCTGATCCATGTTTCTCTCTCATCGATGTTTCTAGCTCTCTATCTTTCTCCCTTCCTCTCTGTAAAAAATCAATAAAATATATTTTTTAAAAAATTAAAAATGGAACTGTCAATTGACCCAGTGATTCCACTTCTAGGAATATATCCTAAGAATCCAGAAACACCCTTATGTTCATAGCAGCATTATTTACAATAGCTAAGATCTGGAAACAGCCCCAGTGCTCATCTATACTAATAAAAGGGTAATATGCTAATTAGACTGGAATTCTTCCGGACGACCTTCCGGACAAAGCCATGGTGGCGGTGCCGAGGCAGAGGCAGTTAGGGGCGATCAGGCCAGCAGGGGAGAGAAGTTAAGGTGATCAGGCTGGCAGGCAGGTGAGTGGTTAGGAGCCAGCGGTCCTGGATTGCGAGATGGATGTCCAACTCCCTGCAGGGATCAGGCCTAAACTGGCAGTCAGACATCCCCCGAGGGGTCTCAGATTGGAGAGGGTGCCGGCCAGGCTGAGGGACCCCTTTGCCCCCATGCACAAATTTCGTGCACCTGGTATCTAGTCAGTAGATAAATGGATAAAAAAAACTGTGGTACATTTACACAATGGCATACTATGTAGCAGTAAATAAGAAGGCTCTCCTACCCTTTGAGATAGCATGGAGGGACCTGGAGAGTATTATGTTAAGTGAAATAAGACAGAAGAAAGACAAGTATCACATGATCTCACTCATATGTGAAATCTAATGAACACAATAAACTGATGAATAAAATAGAACCAGACACATGGAAACATGGAATAGACTGACGAACTCAGAGGGAAGGATGGGAAGAGAGAAGAGATTAACCAAAGAACGTGTATGCATATATGCATTGCCCATTAACATAGAGAATAGGGTGGTCATTTCGTGCACCAAAAGGTTGCCGGTTCGATTTCTACTCAGGGCACATGCAGGGGTTACAGCTTGATCCCCTGTAGGGGATGTGCAGGAGGTAGCCAATCAATGATATGCTCTCATATTGATGTTTCTCTCTCAAATTGATGTTTCTCTCTCTCTCCCTTCCTCCCTCTAAAAATCAATTTTAAAAATCTTTAAAAAAATTAAAAACATTTTTGTGCCTCAAAAGACACTGTCAACAGAGTGAAAAGGCAAACCAATGGGATGGGAAGAAATATTTATGAATCATATATCTGGTGAGGGATTGATATTCAGAATATAGAAAGAACTCCGACAACTCAACAACAAAAAACAAACAGCCCGATCAAAAACTAGGCAAAGGACATTTCTCCAAAGATATACAAATGACCAATAAGCACAAGAAAGGATTCCCAACATCACTAATCATTAGGGAAATGCAAATTAAAATCATATGAGATACCACTTCACAGTAGGATGGCTATTATTTAGAAAACAAACAAAAACCAGAAAATAAGCACTGGCACGGATGTGGAGAAACTGGAACCCCTGTGCACTGCTGGTAGGAATATAAAATTGTGCAGCAGCTGTAGAACATATGATTCCTCAAAAAATTAAACAGAACTACCATGTGATCCAGCAATTCCACTTCTGGGTATATACCCAAAATAAGTGAAAGCAGGGACTCAAACAGATATTTGTAAATCCATGTTCACAGCCAAATATTCACAAAAGCCAAAAGATGGAAGCAACCCAAGTGTTCATTGACAGATGAATGGATAAACAAAATGTGGTTTATGTGTACAAATAAATATTATTCAGACTTTAAAAGGAAGGAGATTCTGATACATGCTAAAACATGGATGAATCTTGAAGATATTAATGCTAAGTGAAATAAGCCAGTCACAAAACGACAAATACTGTATGATTCTACTTGCATGAGGTCCCTAGAATAGTGTAGTTTATAAAGAGCAGAATGGTCGTTTCCAGGGGCTAGAGGGAGGGGGTCTGGAGAGTTATTGTTTAACTAGAGACCCAGTGCACAACATTTAGGGTTAGGGTTTAGGGTTTAGGGTTTGGGTTAGGGTTAGGGTCTTGCAGTCCGGGACCCCTCGGGGAATGTCTGACTGTCCACTTAGATGGTAGAGGCTCCTTAGTGCAGCGACGGTGGCAGGAGCCTCTCCCACCACTGCTGCTGTGTTCACCAGCCATGAGCCCACTAGCCACTAGCCCGGCTTCTGCTGGGCGGCGCTCCCCCTGTGGGAGCGCACTGACCACCAGGGGGTAGCTCCTGCATTGAGCATCTGCCCCCTGGTGGTCGGTGCGCATCATAGCAACTGGTCGTGCCGCTGTTCGGTTGATTTGCATATTAGCCTTTTATTATATAGGACTAGAGGCCCGGTGCACAAAAATTTGTGCACTCGGGGGGGAGTGGGGGGTCCCTCAGCCTGGCCTGTGCCCTCTCGCAGTCTGGGACCCCTCGGGAGATAATGACTTGCTGGCTTAGGCCTGCTCCCGGGTGGCAGAGGGCAGGCCCAATCCCTAGGTGCAGCCCCTGGTCAGGCTCAGAGCAGGGCCGATTGGGGAGTTGGGGCGCTGCCCCCTGTCATGCACAGAGCAGGGC
>NW_005356042.1:100607-103935 GCF_000412655.1 Myotis brandtii | reverse complement strand
GGTCACACCCCCTTCAGGGTGGGGGTCTCCACTGGGGTGCCTGGCCAGTCTGGGTGAGGGGCTGAGGGCCGTTTTCAGGCTGCCGGGTGACTGAAGCTCCCAACCGCTTTTTTTTTTTTTTTTTATTCTGGGCCAGCTTTAGCTCTGAGGCCTCGGCTGCTGAAAGCAGCTTTCTGGCCTTTGTTTACCTTCTGTATAAACAATGTTCATCTTGGCTGGCAGTTAATTTGCATATCGCCCTGATTAGCCAATGGGAAGGGTAGCGGAGGTCCGGCTAATTACCATGTTTCTCTTTTATTAGATAGGATGGGTACAGAGTTTCATTTTTAAAAGATGAAAAAAGTTCTGGAGATGGATGGTGGTGATGGCTGTGCAATAATGCTTTGCTTTCTTAATGCCACTGAACAGTACACTTAAAAATAGTTAAAATAGTAAATTTTATGTTATGAATATTTATCCATAAAAACCCCTAACAAACTGATGACATTGATAACCTACATTGGGTGATTGGATACAGTGTGGAAAGAATGGCGGAATGTGCCCAGCCGGTGTGGCTCAGTGGTTGAGTGTCTGCCTTTGAACCAGGAGATCACGGTTCGATTCCCGGTGGGGGCACAATGAATCTTTAATTATTGATGTTTCTATCTCTCTCTCCCTTTCCCTTCCTCTCTGAAATCAATCAAAATATATTTAAAATAAATGGGGGAATTGGATTGGGAGAGAAGAAATGATGGAGGAGTGACTGAGTATATCATTTTGTGTAATTCTGACTTTTAGAACAATGTTAATGTTTCACATACTCAAAAAGACTAAAGACAGAAAGAACTGTATGGGGTATGGGAGTATGGTTAGCAATTCTTAAACTATTTTCTACTCAGGACTGAGGCAAAAAATATATTGTGGTTAAATAGAGCCAAGTTTTTCACTGTCAGAGAAAGGAATTACCAAAAAAAAAAAAAAAGAAAAAAAGAAATGGAGGTCGTAAGAATAAAACCTGTTGTGTTGAACCAGAATAGGCGACATCATATGAAATCATGGATTACCTGTATAGGTATACATATATAATATTTATATGCAGGTGTGTGTATGTATAGATACATACATTTATTTCAAGAAGCAAAGACATCCCAGTAGCTATGAGCACATCTAATCTTGATTTCTAAATACCATCTATAATAATAAAAGCATAATATGCTAATTAGACCGGACAGCCAAACGACCTTCTGGACGTCTTTCCGGACGAAGCCGGGGCTGCGAGGGCCAAGCCCTTTGCACAAATTTTGAGCATCGGGCCTCTAGTTTTCTGATTAAAGGAGCTAGTGCTCCTTGGGAATCTGCTGATTCCAGGGCTGGGGCTGAGAAAGTACAGTATCAGCTTGGAACATATATTGTGGTGCATGAAAATAAATAAGTACTAAAAGAAATAGAGAGAGAGAGAGAGAGAGAAAGAGAGAGAGAGAAAGGGAAAGAGAAAAGGAGAACACATTGAAATGACACAGGAGCCAACTCTAAGGGGCTCCCAGTGGTCATAATAATTGAGCAACAACATAGTGATAGTAATGGATTATAACCTTTAGAATAACAATTAATCCAGTATATACTTATATAATGTAGTAAATAAGTAAATGGGAGAGAAGGAAAACCTCTAACAGTAGGATTCCAATGAATACATAAAGAAGGAATGATGGAAACAAAAAAAAAAACACCATTTGGCAAATAGCTGGCAATAACATTTTCAGGTAAGAATTAACAATGGATTAAGATTAGTAGGCGAAAGTAGGATGAGAAACAGGATATTTATAATAGATTTAAAGTATTTCTCCATAAGACACTTTAATTATAATGGGAAAAATAGTGGAGACACCACTGTAACCAAGTGATTAAAGTTAACACCACTAATAATGAAACAAATTGACTTCATGGGTCTCTTGATATAATGCACTGAGAACATATCACTTTTGGGACATTCTTGCCTCAAATGCATAATCTGAATTTAATAATGAGGAAGCAGCAGACAACCTCAATTTGAGGAACATTCTATACTGCATACTTCACAAAATAAATGGCCAGTCACAAACACAACCACGCATCCACTCTTGAGACACACAGGACACAACCACACGATCACAGACACAGTCATAATCTCACACCTACTAAGAAGATACAAAGTCACACAATCTCACCACCATGACACACAAAGTCACTCTCATATAGTCACAGACTTCCTAAACCAAAACCCACAAATTCCCAGCAGTCACAATTACATACCCACTTAGAGGATATACGCAATTACTGGCACTCCGGCCAACTCAATGTTAATCAGTCACAATCCAACACTTACTCTGGAGACACAGTCACACTTACACAGGCAAAGACAAACCACACCCGCACACCACACCCCAAGGGACACAGCTGGAATACACACGCAGTGTCATCACACAGTCACAGACACACGACCATTACACATGGTACCAGACACGGTCACAATATCACGCAACCATACACCCACCTTGGAGACATGCAATCATAACCCAGATACCCGCACCCATCACACTCACACCTCCAAAAACAAGGCGTGCGGTCATACGTACACAACGGGGACACAGTCACAAGGACCAAACCACACTCTAACACAGTATCACACTTGGTTACAAAAACACAACCAGACACATACCCTGAAGACACGTGAACACAACCGGACACTCACAGTCACCCAACCACAGCTACACTCACTCAATCTGGCATTCTCAGCCCGCTACCCCCAGCGCGCAAAGACCTGAAACTCTGGACACGCCCCATCCCGCCCCGGATTCCCAGACCCCTCACCTTCGGCCTCCTCTTGGTAGCGTCCGGGTCCCAGCGGAGCTAAAGACCTTGCCACCACGTCGAGAGACGTAATGTCGAGCCGCTGTGGTCTCTGGGAAACGTAGTCCAGATCCGGACCAGCCAAACAAGATGGCGTCCTCGTATTTCAGAATTTGAGCTTGGCTCCTTTGACACGGCACTCGGGAGACTTCAAAGAGGGAGTTCCCGATCCAAACCTAACACCAGTATTGAGCTGATCTTCCTCCAAGGCAAGTCTACTCACCTCGAGAGCGCCATAATGATAGAAAGGGGCAGTCAAATTCGCACAGGACAGAGGCAGAGTGTCGACCAGCAAAGCCTTAAGGGAAATGTAGTCCAAAGCCGGAAAAGCGGCATTGTTGATAGAAGGTAATCTGATACCACCCGGGGCCTGGCCGCGGTGACTGTGCGTGCTGCGTCGCGGAGACTTGTGGGAGTGCTGGGTGGGCTCCCCCCCCCCCCCCCCCCCCCCCCCCGGCCCCGG
>NW_005356042.1:93714-100595 GCF_000412655.1 Myotis brandtii | reverse complement strand
CGCGCAGGCGCAGCGCACCGAGTGGACATTTTGGTCTTTGTCTTCTGGTCAGCCGGCCCCTGGGTCCACGTGGCGTGAAAGTAGGAGGTGGGATGTGGGGGTTTTGGGCCGGTCGGGTCCGGGAGGTTAAAGGGGAGATTCCGGGTGTATTGGGGTACGGCGCGGGGGAGAGGGAGTGGGTTTAAGAGCTTCTGGCCTGCCTGTGGGGTGGGGTTGGGGGGGCCTCCGAGGAGGATTCGAGCGTGTGTGACCCTCAGTTTGACCGAATGTTTGAGGTTATTGAGTGAGAAACTGGTTGCAGGATTGTGTATGGATGAGTTTGAGAGGGAGCTATGGGAGACCAGCATTGAGGTAGTAACATTTGAGAAGCACTTCCCTTGTCGAAAGTGCTGCTGATAACGGTGCCATCTTCCTGGAGCATCAGTTTTCCTTGACGATTTGAAGGGCGGGGAGGAGCCAAGTGGTAAATACTTTTAAAATGGATTTTTATATAAAACCGCATTTCTGCAACTCACCGTGATTTTTTTAAGCAACCAAGAATGTTTCAAAGGAACTTTTTGTTTGAGAGCGCCTGCTTCAGACGGTCTGATTCCCCTGATTTTGGGGGTACTTAAATAGGGTTGCTATTAAATCGTGGACCAAGTATCAGCGTTGCAGTTTGAGAAGCAGCGCCGTACAGCGCAGAAAGCCCAGGATTAGGGAGTCAAGGGTTTGGGGTCCTAGGTTAGACAGTTACTTCCTTCTTTGAAGACATTTTAGTTGCAATCTTTATCCGTGAGTCTGGAGTAGATTCTAGGTGTCCTAACTCCTAAATGAATCGAGGTGTTCTTAGATTGTATAGAATTTGTGAAGTAATGAAAAAAGTTACTTTTGCTTGCAAAGATGCTTTTTGTAAGGAATCCACCCACAGTTATCCCTCACATTTTTAATAATAAGAGAATTGAAGTTATTGGGCACTAAATTAAAATAGACAAACAACAACAGTTAGAAGACATAACAGAAGGAAACCGCTATTTACAAGAGCAATCGAAGATTGAGGAGTAAACTTGAGAAATAGGCAAAACTATTAGAAAAGAATTTAAAAATACTAAGGGGTGTAACATTAGATGTGAACAAATAGATATACCATGTTTTTCAATAGGAATATCTAAGGAAGTGTCTGCAAACTTAAGTAAATTTATTAATTTAAAGTGATCCTAATTAAAGTATCTACAGTCCCTGCCCCTTTGTAACTAGATAATTGGATTCTACACTTCATATGGAAAAATAGACAAGCTAGAATAGCCAATAAAATGGAAAAAGAAAAGGAGTTGCATGGGGATGTGAGAACCCACTGGTAACATATTTGAAAATATAAATCCTTGGAAATTTAAATAGTATTAGTATTAGCATGGAGCTGGCCTGGGAAGGACAATTCAGCAATATCTATAATTGCAAATGTTTTTTTTTTTTTAGCCAGCTGTTTCATATCTGGAAATTAATCCTACAAATGTATCTGCATTTGCATTGAATTATACAGGTAAGAGGTTGTTCATTTCATTTATGTTTGGCATAGGAAAAGATTAGAAACAATTCTTGCCCATCATTCGGAGACTGATTGAATAAAATTATGGTACATCTACAGATCAGAATAATATGCAGCTGTACAAAAGAATGAAAAGGAAGCTTTCTGTATACTGACACTTGAAATAAATCAAAAAATAAATTAAGTGAAAAAAGCAAGATGCAGAATGTATGATATGCTTCATTTGGAGTAAGAAGCGGGAGAAATTATATATATATATATATTCCATTAAAAAACTCAAGATACACCAGACACTAATAAAAGTGGCTATCTCTGTTGGGGGTAGTGGTACAAGGATAGATGGGGCAAAGGCAAATACCTTTTTATGTTTGTTTTCTAACTATGAATTTAGTATATATTCAAAAGTTAAAGTGTTGTTTGTTTGTTTTTAAAGGAAGAAACAGGCTTTGGAGTCAGACGGCCTCTGTTAACTCCTTCCTCTGCCACTTTGTACCTTGGTAACCTTAGGTACTTAAACCTTGTGCCTCAATTTCTCATCTAGTAATATAGAGAAAATAATAGTATTAGATTCACAGGGTGGTTGTGCAGATCATGGAGTTCTGAATTCTATAGAATAGTTCCTGATATATAGTAAGTACTGGATAAATGTTAAATAGTATTGTTATTGCCATGTGCAAAATAGTACTTTCTCAGAAATAGTATAGTTATTTGTACTGTTTCTGGTAGAAATTTCTGAAAGATTCAGATGTGTACATGCTCCTTTCTTATTTCCACCTTTAAACATTTTGGGGTGAGGGGCATTTCTTTTTATAATTGGAATGAAGAAGTTAGCTTTCTGTGTTCAAGTTACATTCATCTTAGAAACTCATCACCACCACCTTCAGGAACTTCGTTCTTTGATTTCTATGGTGGTTACTTTCTCATGGTCCTAATTCAGAACCTCTGATATTTTTAAAAAATTTCAATTGTGACATTTTAGGGACAGAATAAGTAGGTAATGATCTTCAAATTGCATAATATCAGGAGAGACATACTATATGACTGAGCAATCATTAAAGATTATATTTTTCCCTTTTTGTCACTGGCAGTTGGACATCCCCCGAGGGGTCCTGGATTGGAGAGGGTGCAGGCTGGGCTGAGGGTAGTGGTACAAGGATAGATGGGGCAAAGGCAAATACCTTTTTATGTTTGTTTTCTAACTATGAATTTAGTATATATTCAAAAGTTAAAGTGTTGTTTGTTTGTTTTTAAAGGAGGAAACAGGCACTGGGCCTCTAGTATATATATAAAAGCCTAAACAACCAGTCGACCAAAGGACCGGATGACTAGCTATGACATGCACTGACCACCAGGGGGCAGATGCTCAACGCAGGAGCTGCCCCCTAGTGGCTCAGCCGACCAAATGGCGCCAGATGCCAGGCTCACAGCTGGCAAGTGCAGCTGTGGCGGTGCGAACCTCTCCTGCCACCATGGCAGCACTACCAAGTGGCAGTGGCAGGCGCAGCAGGGTGGGATGAGCAGGAGTGGCACCCCAGCCACCTGCTACTTCGCACATTACTACATCCCTAGAGGGATGTCGGACTGCCAGATTGGGCCGAAAACGGCAGTCCAACATCCCCTGACGGGTCCCAGGTTGCGATAGGACGCAGGCCAGGCTGAGGGACCCCACCTGTACACAAATCCATGCACCAGGCCTCTAGTAATAAATAATTCTTGTCTGAAAGGGTACTTTCTTCAGGGGTTGGAAAGTGATAATTTTCTTTTTTTAATTAAATCTTTATTGTTGAAAGTATTACTATGCCCTCCCCCCCCCCCCATTGACCCCTTATAACCCGCTCCCATGACCCACCTGAGACCTTCAACACCCTACTGTCTGTGTTCATGGGTTATGCATATATGCATACAAGGTCTTTGGTTGATCTCTTCCTACCTACCCACCCCACCTCCACCTTCCCTCTGAGATTCTACAGTGTGTGCCATGCTTCTATGACTCTGTATCCACTCTGTTCATCAGTTTATTTTGTTCATTAGATTCCCCATATGAGTGAGAACATGTGATGCTTATCTTTCTCTGACTGACTTATTTTGCTTAGCATAATACTCTCCAGGACCCTTCTGTCTCAGAGGGTAAGAGATCCTTTTTTACTGCTGCATAGTATTCCTTTGTATAAATGTACCACAGCTTTTTTATCCACTCATTTACTGATGGGCACTTGGGCTGTTTCCAGATCTTGGGTATTGTAAATTGTCCTGCTGTGAACATAGGATTACACGCATTCTTTCAGATTAGTGTTTCGGATTTCTTAGGATATATTCCTAGAAGTGGGACCACTGGGTTAAATGGCAGTTCCATAGTTAATTTTCTGAGGAAACTCCATACTGTTTTCCATAATGGCTGCACCAGTTTGCATTACCACCATCAGTGTACTGGGGTTCTCCTTTCTCCACATCCTTGCCAGTATTATCCTTCCTATATAATAAACAGGTAATGTGCAAATTAACCCTCACGCCCTCACAGATGGCTGCCTACGACCAAGCCAGCAGGGGGTGTTAGTGAGGGACAACCAAATGACTGAACAAGCAGGCTGCGTGGGGCGACCAGGCCGGCAGGGGGGTTACTGAGGGATGACCAAATGACTGAACAGCAGGCTGCGTGGGGCGACCAGGCCGGTGGAGGGGCCATGAGGGGTGACCAGGCCGGCACGGGGGGCAGTTGGGTGTGACCAGGCCGGCAGGGAGGGGGCAGTTGGGGTTGACCTGGCCAGCAATGGGGGGCAGTTAGGGGCAACCAGGCCTGCGGGGGGGGGGGGGTAGGAGCAACCAGGTCTGTAGGGGAGGGCAGTTGGAGGCGACCAGGCCTGTAGGGGAGGGCAGTTGGAGGTGACCAGGCCTGCAGGGGGGGGCAGTTAGGGGCGACCAGGCTGGCACGCAGAGGCAGTGAGGGCCAATCAGGCAGGCAGGCAGGCGAGCAATTAAGAGCCAGTGGTCCAGGATTGTGAGAGGGATGTCCGACTGCCGGTTTAGGCCCGATCCTGGACTAAACTGGCAGTTGGACATCCCCGAGGGGTCCCGGATTGGAGAGGGTGCAGGCTGGGCAGAGAGGACCCCTCCCCACCACACCCCGTTCATGAATTTCATGCCCCAGGCCTCTAGTGTTGAATAAGAGTGGTGAATTCAGACCTGTCTTGTTCCTATCTCAGGAAAAATGGTTTTATTTTTTTCCCATTGAATATGATGTTGTCGGTAGGTTTGTTATATATGGCCTTAATTATGTTAAGATATGGTCCCTCTATTCCCACGTTGCTCAGAGTTTTATCAAAAATGGGTGTTGGATTTTGTCGAATGTTTTTTCTGGTTCTATTGACATGATCATGTGATTTTTGTCTTTCAATTTGTTTATGTGATGTATCACATTTATTGATTTGCAAATATTGTGCCAGCCTTGCACCTCTGAAATAAATCCCACTTGGTCATGGTATGATCTTTTTAAAGTATTGCTGGACCCGATATGCTAATATTTTGTTGAGGATATTAGCATCTGTGTTCATCAGGGATATTGGCCTGTAATTTCCTTTCTTTCTGGTGTCTTTTTTTAAAAAAAAAATATATATATTTCTTTATTGATTTCAGAGAGGAAGGAAGAAGGAGAGAGAGATAGAAACATCAATGATGAGAAAGAATAATTGATTGGCTGCCTCCTGCACACCCCCTACTTGGGATTGTGCCCACAACCCAGGCATGTGCCCTTGGCGGGAATCAAACCTGGGACCCTGCAGTCCGCAGGCTGACGCTCTATCCACTGAGCCAAGCCGGCTAGGGCTCTTTGTGGTGTCTTTATCTGGTTTTGGAATTAGGATAATGCTGGCTTCATGAAAAGAGGTTGGAAGTGTTCCTTCCTCTTGAATTTTTTGGAATAGTTTGAGGAGGATAGGTGTCAGTTGTGTTTTTGAAGGTTCGGTAAAACTCCCCTGTGAGGCCGTCTGGATCAGGGCTTTTATCTGCTGGGAGTTTCTTCATTACTGCATCTATTTCTTTGGCCTATTCAGGTTTACTGATTCCTCCTGTTTGAGTTTTGGAAGATTGTATTTTTCTAGTAATTTGTCTATTTCATCCTCATTGTCCAGCTTATTGGCACATAGTTGTTCATAGTATTTTCTTACAATCCTTTGTATTTCTTTTGTGTCATTACTACACTGATTTCGTTTCTTTTTATTTATTTGAGTCCTTTCTCTTGTTTCTTCATGAATCTGGCTAATGGTTCATCAATCTAGTTTATCTTTTCAAAGAACCAGATTGGTTTCATTGATTTTTTTTTGTTGTTGTTGTTGTTTTGTTTGTTTGTTTTTTTAATTGATTTTTTTACAGAGAGGAAGGGAGAGGGATAGAGAGTTAGAAACATCGATGAGAGGGAAACATCGATCAGTTGCCTCCTGCACACCTCCCACTGGGGATGTGCCCGCAACCAAGGTACATGCCCTTGACCGGAATTGAACCTGGGACCCTTCAGTCCGCAGGCCGACGCTCGAGCCAAACCGGTTACGGCATGTTGTGTTTTTTTTTTACCCTCTATGTCATTCATTTCAGATCTAATCTTTATTATTTTCTTCCTTCTACTTACTCTGGGCTTTTCTTGTTTTTTAAGTTGTATGGTTAAGTTTATTATTAATTTTTCTTGCTTTTTGAGGTAAGCCGGTATTGCTATTAACTTGCGTTTCAGCACTGCTTTTGCTGTGTCCCAGAGATTTTGCGTTGTTTTGTGTTGATTTTCATTTGTTCCCAGGATGTTTTTGATTTCTTTCTTGATCTCATTGGTAACCCATTCATTGTTTAATAGCCTCCATGTATTTGAATGTTTTTGAGTGTTTTTACTGTAGTTCAGATTTCTAATTTCATTCCATTGTAATCTGAGAAGATGCTTGATATGATTTCAGTCTTCTTGAACTTGTAGAACATGTCAAACTTGCGGCCCGCGGGCCACATGCGGCCCACAACGTATATTTTTGCGGCCCAGCCAATATAATGGTATGTAAGAAACGTTTTAATAAAAATTTCAACTTAATTTCTATAGTATCTTGTTATACATAATCCTATCTAATAAAAGACAAAAAGGGCAATTGACCATACCTTCACTACGCTTCCCATTGGCTAATCAGGGTGATATGCAAATTAACTGCCAAGAAAGATGGTGGTTAACCGCCAAGAAAGATGGCGGTTAATTTGCATACGTAGGCACCAAGCGACGGAGCGAAGCCAGCTGGCCCCGGGCAGGAGCAGCGAGCGAAGGCCGGCGTGGCGAGCTAAGAGCAAAGAGGGGGGGCCTGTGGCGCATGGCTAGCCGGGGGCTTAGCTAAGCCGA
>NW_005356042.1:92306-93389 GCF_000412655.1 Myotis brandtii | reverse complement strand
AAGCAGGCAGGCAGGTGAGTGGTTAGGAGCCAGTGGTCCCGGATTGTGAGAGGGATGTCCGGCAGCCGGATTAGGCCCGATCCCACAGATCGGGCCTAAACTGGCAGTCGGACATCCCCCGAGGGGTCCCAGGTTGGAGACTGTGCAGGATGGGCTGAGGGATACCCCTCACTCCCCCCCGCACCCCCTGCCCCTTACACGAATTTTGTGCACCCGGCCACTAGTTATTAATAATGAACTACAACACTTACTATTGACTGATTATTGTAATTTTGTTGCATTCATTTCCTTTACTTTCCGGTGCTCCATTTCTCTCCACTAATACTAGCAGTGAATATTTTAGCAGCCGATTCCCATGTCATTAGTCTTGGACTGACTTGTTTGGTGTGAGCAACAGGAAATATTTCGTTTTTGGAGAACAAAAAAAATAGGTTTAGTATTTGCGTTATGCTTACTAATTTGTGCAGTTACTCAGTATCTGGTAAGTTAATGTTTAAGAAAAATGTTAATTTTTATTAAAATGTTCTATCCTATCTATAATAGACAAACATGGTAATTGACTGTACCTTCGCTACGCTTCCCATTGGCTAATCAGGGCGATATGCAAATTAACTGCCAACAAAGATGGTGGTTAACCGCCAACAAAGATGGTGGTTAATTTGCATACATAGGCGCAATGCTGGGAGGCGAAAGGGGAAAGACGGAAGAAGCCGCCTGCCGCTTCTTCCGGCAGGCAAGAGCCGGGTGGCAGGGCAAAAGGCTGCCTTTGCCCTGCCCCCCCGGCCGTGATTGGAGAACCGGGGCTGCCTTTGCCTGCCCCCTTGTCGGTGATCGGAGAAGCTGTGCGCGGCAAGGAAGAGGCGGCCACTGGCAGTCGCCTCTTCCTGGCCCCCCCTCCCCACCCCCTGCTGGTGATCGGTGATCAGAGAAGCCGGGTGGGGCAGGGAAGAGGCGGCCACCAGCAGCCGCCTCTTCCCTGCGCCACCGCCCCCCCGGCCGGTGTTCAGAGAAGTACCTGTATTTTTTTTTCAAAGTACCTGTATTTTTAATAATTTCTTGACATGGTAAAAGAATTTTACATTA
>NW_005356042.1:75095-92238 GCF_000412655.1 Myotis brandtii | reverse complement strand
GGAGAAGGAGCAGCAGAAAAATCCAACAATCACAAAGGGAAACAGAAATGCATGGTGGAAGGGATTTGAAGGGTGGGTAGGGGCATTGCCCAACTAAAATGCAATTGGTTTGTTACTGAGTACTATTCATGGGAAGACAGCATCCTGACTCCTTCTCTATACAGCATATTGGGAGTAAAAATGATGCATCCAGGTGGAAATATGATTAGGGGTTGGAAGACAGACAGGGGAAGAAGAAGTCAAAATAGACACTGAGTCACTGGCTGGCTGGCTGCAAATACTGACTCTCCAGTAGTGATAGAATAAAAAAAGTGGGGGATATCTCTGGAAGATTTAAGAGATAGGGGGCAACTCTTCTATGGTTTTGACTTGCCCAGCAGATTTCCACATACACACGTGTACACGCCTATGTTTGCATGCACACACATATACACATAACTGACTGCCCTCCCTGGAAGCACAGAAGAAGAAGAAACCCCCAGAAGAAGCCGCCCACTTTTGGTCCAGGCACCAGCGCCTGCAGCTGGCTGCAGCCCAGGAGACGGACAAGCTACCCGCCCGAGGTCCCAGGCTGCAGCCACCTGGAGAAGCTGCTAGCCCTGTGGTCCAGGGCCCCAGCACCTGTGGCCAGGGAAGTAGGTTCCCTCTTCTCCTACTGCAGTCATTACTTCAATATTCCCCTTCTGAATTTCTCTCCTGTGCCACAACCCAATTCCACTTTTCATCGGAAGGAACAGAGAGAGCAGTGTTAAAAGCTTACATTTTTAAGCCGGTAAGGTTGGTACTTAAACATATAAATGGAAAACTAGAGTCCTTAAGGTAACAAAGGCTACAAAGGACAAGGACAGCGCATGACCTATTATATCCAGCAATTCATTTGGGACTGAAAACTTTGCAATGATGACAATTAGTGAAGATAGGAATCAACTAAAATAGTTGACAGGGACAATTCTTCCATCTTTGAAAATATCTACATCAAATCTGTTTAAATAGCTTTTCATCTGCATAATATAACACATTCTGACAAGACCACCACCACCACCAATGTGGTCAGTGTTGTGCCGATAAATGTTTAATAACTGAGGGGACCCCCCCCCGTGCACAAATTTTTGTGCACCGGGCTACTAGTTATTTTATGTTAACGATTACTCATTTATTTCAACCCTTTGTATTCAGCATGTCTCTATCAAAATAAACCTAGTTCCTATGAAAATTGAAGGTTTTGTTTTTTGGGGGCCCACATAAACTTAATCTTGTTTATTTGGCCCGTGTTAGCCTTTGAGTTTGACATGCTTGTTGTAGAGACTTTTGTGTCCTAACATGTGGTCTATCTTTGAGAATGACCCATGTGCACTTGAGAAGAATGTATATACTGCAGCTTTGGGGTGTTCTATAAATGTCAATTAAATACATCTGATCCAATGTGTAATTTAGATTCTCTGTTTCCCTTTTAATTTTTTGTCCGAAACATATATGCAGTGAAGTCAGTGGGGAGTTATGTTTCTTACTATGAATGTATTACTGTCGATCTTTCTCTTAAAGTCCACTAGAAGTTTTTTTTTATATATTTAGGTGCTCTTATATTGGGTGCATATATGTTTACCAGGGTTATATCCTCTTGTTGTATCAAACTCTTTCGTATTATGTAGTGACCTTTGTTGTCTCTTGTGATTGCATTCATTTTGAAGTCTATTTTTATCAGAGATGAGTATTGCTACCCCAGCTTTTTTTTTTTCTTTTCTCGTTTCCATTTATTTGGAAAAACTTTTTCCATTCCTTCACTCTCATCCTTTGTGAGTCTTAAGTTCTGAGGTGGGTCTCTTCTACACAGCATATAATTAGGTCATGTTTTTATCTTCATTCAGCTACCCTATCTTTTGATTGGAGCATTTCATCCATTTAGATATAGTTTATTATTGATAGGTACTAATTTATTGCCATTTAAATTCTATATGCCTATGTTTGTCTATTAGTTGCCATTACAGAAGTCCCTTTAGGATTTATTGTAGTGCTGGTTTGTTTGTCATAAACTCCTTTACTTAGTCTTTTCTTGTCTGGGAAGCTCTTTATTCCACCATCAATTTTAATGATAGTCTTGCTGGATATAGTAATCTTGGTTTTAGATCCTTGAATACTTAATGCCCTTCCCTTCTGGCCTGTAGAAGTTCTGGTGAGAAATCAGCTGACAGCCTTATGGGAGCTCCTTTGTAGGTAACAAATTGCTTCTCTTTTGCTGCCTTTAAGGTTCTGTCTTTGTCTTTAATTTTTGGCATTTTAATTATGAAGTGTCTGGACATGGGTCTGTTTGGGTTCTTCTTACTTGGAACTCTCTGTGCTTCCATAACTGGTGTGACTTTTTCCTTCACCAGGTTAGGGAAATTTTCTGCCTTTTCTGCATCAGTTGATATGATTATGTGATTTTTGTTTCTCAATTTTGTTTATGTGATGTATCACATTTATTGATTTGCGGATATTGTACCAGCCTTGCATCCCTGGAATAAATCCCACTTGGTCATGGTGTATGATCTTTCTAATGTAGTGCTGGATCCGGTTTGCCAGAATTTTGTTGAGGATTTTGGCATCTACGTTTATCAGGGATATTAGCCTGTAATTCTCTTTCTTTGTGGTGTCTTTATCTGGTTTTGGGATTAGGGCAATGTTGGCTTCATAGAAAGAGCTTGGAAGTGTGCCTTCCTCTTGAATTTTTTGAAATAGTCTGAAAAGGATTGGTTTTAGTTCTTCTTTGAATGTTCGGTAAAACTCCCCTGTGAAGCCATCTGGTCCAGGGCTTTTGTTAGCTGGAAGCTTTTTGATTACTATTTCAATTTCATCAGTAGTTATCAGCTTATTCGGGTTTTTGGATTCTTCCTGATTGAGTTTTGGAAGCTTGTATTTTTCTAGGAATGTGTCCATTTCTTCGAGGTTGTCCAGTTTGTTGGAGTAGCGTTGTTCGTAGTATTTTTTTTTTACAATCCTTTGTATATCTGTGGGGTCAGTTGTTACTTCACCTCTTTCATTTCTGATTCTATTTATTTTGGGTCCTCTCTCTTTGTTTCTTGGTGGGCCTGGCTAGAGGTTCATCAATCATGTTTATCCTTTCAAAGAACCAGCTCTTGGTTTCGTTGATCTTTTGTATTTTTTTTTTTGTCTCTATGTCGTTTATTTCTTCTCTGATCTTTATTATCTCCTTCCTTCTGCTCACTCTGGGCTGTTCTTGTTGCTCTCTTTCTAATTAAGTTGCAAAGTTAGATAATTTATTACCATTTTTTCTTGTTTTTTTTGAGGTGGGCCTGTAGAGCTGTGAACTTCCCTCTCAGGACTGCTGTCATTGTGTCCCATAGGTTTTGGATTGTTGTGTTTTCATTGTCATTTGTTTCCAGGATGCTTTTTATTTCTTCTTTGATCTCTTTGGTAACCCAATCATTGTTTAATAGCATGCTATTTAGCCTCCAAGTGTTTGATTTTTTCTATTGTAGTTGGTTTCTAGTATTATGCCAGTTGTGATCTGAGAAGATGCTTGTTATGATTTCCGTCTTCTTGAATTTGAAGAGACTATGCCTGTGTCCTAATATGTGGTCTATCTTTGAAAATGTCCCATGTGCACTTGAGAAGAATGTATATTCTGTAGCTTTGGGGTGAAATGTTCTGAAGATGTCAATTAAGTCCATCTGATCTAGTGAGTCATTTAGGATTGTTGTTTCTTTGCTGATTTTTTTGTTTAGAGGATTTATCCAATGGTGTCAGTGGGGTGTTAAAGTCCCCTGCTGTGATTGTATTGCTATTGATCTCTCCCTTGATATCTTCCAAAAGTTGTTGTATTTATTTGAATGCTCCTGCATTGGGTGCATATATGTTTACCAGAGTTATATCCTCTTGTTGAATTGCTCCCTTTACTATTATACAGTGGCCTTCCTTATCTCTTGTTATGGCCTTCACTTTGAGGTCTATTTTGTCAGATATAAGTATTGCAATCCCAGCTTTTTTCTCATTTCCTTTTGCCTGAAAAATTACTTTCCATTCCTTCACTATCAGTGTGTGTAAATCCTTTGTTCTGAGGTGGGTCTCTTGCAGACAGCAAATATGTGGTTCATGTTTTCTTACTCATTCTGCTACCCTGTGTCTTTTGATTGGAGCATTTACTCTATGTACATTTAATGTTATTATTGATAAATTCTTGTTTGTCATCATTTTTATTCTTAATGTTTGTGTTTCTTCTTGCCTTTCTGTGTCTTCTTTTTACAGCAGTTCCTTTAGCATTTCTTGCATTGCTGGCTTCGTGGTAATAAACTCTCTTTGCCCTTTTTTGTCTGTGAAGCTCCTGATTCCACCTTCAATTTTGAATGATAGCCTTGCTGGGTATAGTATTTTTGGATTCAGTCCCTTGCTTTGCATCATTTTGTATATTTCATTCCATTCCCTTCTGGCCTGGTGTGTTTCTATTGAGAATCAGTTGATATTCTAATGGGAGATCCCTTGTAGGTAACTTTCTGTCTCTCTCTGGCAGCCTTTAAGATTCTTACTTTGTCGTTGATGTTTGCCAATTTAATTATAATGTGTCTTAGTGTTGGTCTTGTTGGGTTCATCTTGTTTGGGACACTGTGCTTCCTGGACTTGTGTGGTTTTTTCTTGCCAATATCAGGAAAGTTATCTGTCATTATTTCTTCAAACACGTTTTCTATTCCTTGCTCTTCTTCCTCTCCTTCTGGTACCCCTATTATGTGGATGTTGTTTTGTTTTGTGTTGTCCCAAAGCTCCCTTAGGCTCTCCTCTTGCTTTTTAAGTTTTCTTTCCCGTTGCTGCTGTGTTTGTGTGTTTTTTTCCTACCTTGTCTTCTAATTCGCTGGTGCAGTCTTTGGCCTCTTCTAGTCTACTGTTTAAGCCTTCCATTATGTTCTTTATTGCAGGTATGTCATTCTTCTTTTCATGTTGGTGACATTCTCATTCAGCTCCTTATAATTCTCATTGAGTTGTTTGTGTTTGTCATCCAGGCATTTGAGCATCCTCATAACCATTACTCTGGCTTCTTTCTCTGACATTTTACTTTCCTCCATTTCATTTAATTCCCTTTCCTGTGATTTCTCTTTTTCTTTCATTTGGGGATTGTTTTTTTCTCTTTCCCGATGTTTTGCTGGAATGTTTAAATTGTTTCTGTGTCCTAGCTCCAACTGCTTTGCTACCCAGGTTCTTTTGGGGTTGATGCTACTTGTGTGATCTCTCAGGTCTCCTGGGCTTGGTGATCTAGCGGAGCTACCTACTTGAACTATTTGGGTTCTCTTGATGCAGTTGGATCTTGAATGTTAGTTTCTTATTCATGGATGAAGTCTTGTCATGGGCTTTGTTGTGCAAGCTGTTTTGGATGTGATTGTGGTTCCGGCTCTTGTGGAAAAGGTTGTCTGAGGTCTCAATGGTATGGGCTCACTGTGGGTTCCTAGAGTCCACTTCCTGGGAGGAAGGAGTCTCAGGGCCTGAGGCTCAGGTACTGCGACTTTGGCCGGTGTGGTATAACTCCTGCTGGATTAGCGTCACTCTGCAACTCACTATGAGGGGCTCGGAGCCCGTTACAGTCGGGGGGGCGGGTGTCTTGTAGTCTGTGGTTGAGGCAGTGGGACTCTGGCCAAAGTGATTTCCCTCTCTGAATCACGAGAGGGTTCAGGATCTAGCAGCTGGGGATGTGGGAATCTCGAGGTCTGTGGCTGAAACAATGTGACCTTGTCCAGGGAGGCAAGTCCTCAGTAACTCACCAAGCTGTCCAGAGGTAGGTAGCCAGGAGGCGGATGTCGTGGCTCCTACTGAGTGAGCTGTGCGCCCTTGGTTGGAGAGGCACACTCCCAGTGGCAGCACACAGAGGGTTCCAGGAGCCGTCTGTAAGGGGTGTGTGCTCGTGGGGCCCACATGTTGGATCAGAGTGATTGTGGTTTGCCACCGGTCCCGTGGAGGGAGAAGTCCCAGTTTCTGCTTTGGGGGATGTGCACCCTTGGTTAGATACGCACGCCCAATGGCTGCTTACAGAGGTGCCCAGGAGCCGTCTGCTGGAGGAGTGGGTTCAGGGGGCCCTCGTGCTGGAGCGGTGCTGCCACGGTTACTGGATGCCAGCAGCCGGGGTTGTGCCTTGAGGCGGCTTAGAGAAACACCCACGGGCCACCTGCCGGGTCAGCGGGCTCAGGGGGCTTGCACCCTGGATCGGTGCAACTGCAGTGACCGGAGGTTGGCAGCTGAGTAGGGGGAAGTCTGAGTTTCTGCTGCCAAGGCCTTGAGCCCTTGGTTGGATACGAGTGTGCCTAGTGGCAGCTCACAGAGGGACCCGGGAGTCACCTGCTGAGGTGGTGGCCTCAGGGGGCCTGTGTGCTGAAACTACGCGACCACGGTGTCTGTGGATAGGCAGCTGGGAAGGGCGAGGTTCAAATTATTACAGCTGGGGCCGTACACCCTTGTTTGGATATGAGTGCCCCCAGCCAGGGTTCAAGGAGGCACCCACGAGCCACCTATAGGGGCAGCGGGCTCAGTAGGCCTGTGTGCTGGAAAGGCACAACTGTGGTGTCCAGAGTTCAGCAGCCGGGGAGGGGGATGTCCCAATTTTTGCTGCCTTGCGCCCTTGGTTGAAATCGCGTGTGCCCTGGGGGGCCCACAGAGGCACCCAGGAGCCGTCTGTCAGGGTGGTGGAGCTCAGGAGGCCTGCGCTCTGGAAAGGTGTGACTGTGGTGTCCAGAGGTCCGCAACTGTGGAGTGGGAAGATTCAGTTTTTGCTGCCGGGGTCTTGCGCCCTTGGTTGTATTCCTGTGCGCTCAGTGGCAGCTTACAAAGGTACCCTGGAGCCATTTGCCAGGGCGGTCTACTCAGAGGGGCCCTGGCACTGAAGCCGTGTGACTGAGGAGTCTATGGGCAGGCAGCCGGAAGTGGGGGAAGTCCGAAATTCTATTTCCCTGGGCCTTGAGCCCTTGGTTGAATTTGTGCGTGCCCAGTGGGGGCTTACAGAGGCACCCGCGATCCGTTTGCCAGGGTGGCGCACTCATGCACTCAGAGGGGCCCTGGCGATGAAGCCGTGCAACCGGGGTGTCTGTGGGCAGGTATCCAGGAAGAGGGAATTCAGAATTTTTACTGCCAGGGCAATGCGTCGTCGTTTGTATAAGAGCATGCCCAGCTGGGGCTCATGGCGGCAACCAAAGCTGCCTGTGGAGTGGTGGGCTCTGGAGGCCTGAGCGCTGGAAAAGTGTGACTGTGGCGTCTGGAGGTCTGCAGCTGGAGAGGGGGGAAGTTGCACTTACTGCTGCGGGAGCTGTGCACCCTCGGAGGTGGAGGTCCTAGGGGTATGCAGGTCTGCGGGTTGGGCAGCAGGATTTTAGCTGGAATGACTGCAGGGTCGCGGGCAGTGTCCAAGGCCTGGCTCATTGATGGAGTTGCAGTCAGATGGGACATGGATGCCTGGAAGCAGTCCACCATAAGTCTGGAGCTGGTGCTGTACGCTGGGGTGTTCTCTACAACAGGGCTCATCCTCCAGTAGGCTAGACTGGTTTCTTCTCTAGATGATCTCAGTGCTGCATTCCTAGAAACTATTAGGTGTGGTCTTATATATTATCTCCTGTTATGCCCAGATTTCAAGACCCCCCAAAGGACACCACCAGGGAGCGTCGAGTCCGATGCAAAAGCATAGAGCCTTTATTCAAGCTGAGCTTGGTCCCTCTGCCTCCTTTACCGGCGCAGCGGTAGGATGCGAGAGAGCCCGGAGTCTCGAAAGAACAAAGGTTTTATAGGGCTTGGGGTCGGGGGGTGAGGGCTCACTCGGACCACTGATTTGGCCGATTCCGGTTGGTTGAGTGAGGGCCGGGGGCAGCTAGGGTCTGGTTACACAAAGACGGGGGCTGGGGGGGCTAGCATACTTTTGGCCTTGGGCTAGTTTCCCTTGCATTCCCATTGGCTGAGATAAGGGCAGGCTGAGTAACTGATACATTCTATGGCTTTTTCTTGGAAGAGGAGTTAGGGACACAGCTATCAGTCTCGCTCTGTCCTTTCACTCCTTTTTGTTTAGCTCTTCTGGAGAATTCTTGTTCTTTCTTTTGGGGCTTTTTTTTTTATTGTCTCCTCATTTTAGCTGTCTGTTTTGATTTGTGTCTGTGGATTAGGTAAATCTGCTACGACTCCCAATCTCGAGTGCAGGACAGTGTCAGATGCTGTTTGTGACTAGCCCTGAGTACCCTGTTGGGAGCAATCCCCAGCTTGTGGCTCCCTCTGCAGAGGCTGGAAGCCTTTGGAAAGGATCAAGGTGTGCACCGTGTCTGCTTTTCCTAGCCCCAGGCCTGGGATTAGATTAGTCAAGGACTCAAAGCCTCCATAGACCCGCCTCTGCCTGTAGTGCCATTGACAGTGAGACTTGACTAACCTTGGGTGTCGACCACAAGGTGGGGCAAGGGATGTTTTATCTGGGTGAGGCAACTACCTTCCCCCCAAGCAAATCACCAAGATAGCAAAGGTCTGCAGGTGAAAGATGTCCTTCACAGCATGAGAGAATGACTCAGCACAGGAAACGGGTGTCTGCCCTCTGAGCTCCAACCCCAGAGCCCCCATCCTGGCTTTTGCTCACACACTCCAGTCCATTCTGCCCTCCCTATGCCAGAGCCTAAGATGAGTGGCTGCACACAAAATTTTGTGTGTTAGCCCCTTTAGAGAGTGCCTCCATTTGCAGCCCACTCCCTGGCAGACAGCAACCCTGCTGCTTTTCACAGCAGATGTTATGTGGGCACCTTTCTCAGTTCTGGTGCTCTGGTCTGGGGAACCCAGATTCGGGGTTAAACCCCAGAGTTCTCAATGGGAACCCCCCCACAGCTGAGATATCCCTCTGGAACTTCAGTTGCTGTCTCTGGGAGCCAGGTTAGCCCTTTCATGCCTCCCCCTTTCCTACCAGTCTCTTTTCGGTATCTACTTTTTGTCCTTGGTTATCGGGTTCTCTCCAGCAGGGTTCCATCCTTGATATTTCAGGGTGGTTTTTCTGTATGTTAGTTGTATTTTCAGTTCGGTCCTGGGAGAATGTCAGTGTAGCTTTTACTTACTCAGCCACCATTTTGGAATCTTAAGCAATGTGATAATTTTCTATTTTTTCATTCCTTTTACAGTTATTTTATTGCTACCTTAAATTGTTCCTAAAATTTCCTGCCTTTTACTTCTTTAAGCGTCATCTTATTTTTTATTTTTAAAAGTCACTTGGGGACATTTTTTAAATTGATTTGGAGAGAGAGAGAGAGAGAGAGAGAGAGAGAGAGAGAGAGAGAGAAAGACGATATGAGAAACATCGCTGTTTGCCTCCTGTATGTGCCTCGACCAGGGATTGAACCCATGACCTAGGTATGTGCCTTTATTAGGAATTGAACCTGCAACCTTTTTGGTGTACTGGATGATCCTCTTAATAACCGTAGCTAGGCCCTAACCGGTTTGGCTCAGTGGATAGAGCGTCAGCCTGCGGACTCAAGGTTCCCAGGTTCGATTCCGGTCAAGGGCATGTACCTTGGTTGTGGGCACATCCCCAGTAGGGAGTGTGCAGGAGGCAGCTGATCGATGTTTCTCTCTCATCGATGTTTCTAACTCTCTATCCCTCTCCCTTCCTCTCTGTAAAAAGTCAATAAAATATATTAAAAAAAAATAACCGTAGCTAGTTTTCTTTGCAACACTCATCAAAGTTTTAATTCAGGGACATTCTTTTAAGCTGACTCCTGTTTCATTTTGACATGCCACCATTTAATTTTGAAAGCTTTCTTACCTAGGGCCTATCTTATACTTTCCCTTCCAGACATGGAAATGGCCATATCTTCAAAGAGCTCCAGTTCCTTTTATTGGAGAACTAGAGTTCTGGTGCATAAAATTCATGCACGGTTGGGGGGGGGGTCCCTCAGCCCTGCCTGCACCCTATCCAATCCAGGACCCCTCGGGGGATGTCCAACTGCCTCTCGCAATCGGGACCCCTGGCTCTTAACTTCTCACCTGCCTGATCACCCCTAACCCCTCTGCCTGATCACTCCTAACCACCTCTGCCTGCCTGATTGCCTGGGACTGCGGGGCGTGCGGCTTGTCCCTTCTCCCGGGCCGCAGGCGCAGCCACTGGTGCCCAGGACCTCAGGGCAGGCGGCTTGTCCCTGTCCCAGGCTGCAGCCTGGCTGGTCCCCATTCCTCTCTCGCGTGTTCGTTTGTGCCTGGCTGGTCCCCATTCCTCTCTCCTCAGTGTTGAGTGTCTGAGCTGTTACAACATGACAGCGTGAGGGTGTGACAACCATTTGCATATTTATCTCTTTATTATATAGGATAGTGTTAGAAATCAAGATCTGGGTACTGCATGTTTTTATTGCTGCAGAGGTGACATTGTTTTAAGGCCATTTCAGTAACAGAGCTAGGAAATCTATTTTTAAAAACCATGAGTTCATATTATTATTTCTAATTCAATATAAATAGTACAGCTCTTTGCTTACTAATTATCTCCTAGCTGTATTTTATAATAAAAATTCTGAAACAAGTTAACATAAATACTTATTTTCTTAGCTTTGTTTTGTATTATAAAGAAAATGGTTTCAAAATAACAATGCTGATATTAATAGTAACCATAAATACTATATCATGTGAGAAATTTCTTTGTATTGATTTTTGTCTTTATTGATTTTGTCTGACCAATGATGTATGGTCAGAATTCTCTGTTCTTAAGTCATTTGAGATAAATCCTTTCTTTGAGGAATTATGTTACCAAGTTAACAGTTGGGTTTGTTTCTTCAATTTGTTCTCAAGGTCAAGGACTGCTTTTTAAAAAATGAATTTGATTATTTAGAAAAGTAATGCATTTCTGATGTAACAAAAAATATATTTCAGAGATATCTTGTCTCATTCTATTCCCCTCCCCTATCACATTCTTCGTTTCAATTACATATATTTTTTTGTTTATCAAGTGAATTTTTTGTTTGTTGGGCTGCTAGTATATATTTAGTCTTCCCTCCTATTCCCCACCCTCCTTCTTACATTAAAATTAGCATACTATATACATCACTTTCTCACTTCCTTCACTTAACAATATGGCCTGGAGATGCCTTTTCTTAATTGTTATCTTTTTTTCTTTGTAACATCTGAATAAATAAGATGTTATTATGTGCATATAGCATAGTTCATTTAGTTATTGGACATTATTTTGTTGGCCATTTGGGTTGTTTCTAATCTTTTGCTGCTACTAACTGTAATAATGATTTTTTTTATCTATGTCATTTGGTACTTAATGCAGGAGTATCTCTAAAGTAGATTGATACAAGTGGAGTTGCCCATGTAGCTAAGTACTTAATAATGCCCATTAGCAAAGTACAAGAGTACCTTTTCTCTCAGAACCTTACCATCAGAGTATAGTGTTGAATAGCTAATTTTATTTTATTGGTTGTTGTTTTTTTGCCAAAGGCATAAGTGAAAATTGGTATCTCAGTGTAGGTTTAATTTACGTACCTCATCAGTGAGTTTGAGTATCTTCCATATATTTAAGGCTTACATGTGTTTATTTGGGAACTCTTTCTATCCCATTCTCCTTTTTTCTTTGGGGGGTAGCTTTTTATTCTACATGTTACATTACATTAGAAAGTTTAGCTGTATGTGAAATTAGTTGCAAAACTTTTTTCCAGTTTTAAATTTGTGTTTTGATACTATTCATAGTGGTCATTTCTTAATGCAGAATCCAGAGGTAAATTTTTATTTTTATGTAGTTAGATTTATTATTTTTTTTATTTATGGTCATAACATGCCTTTCTCACTCCAGATTTTACCTATACTTTCAAATACCTACAAGGCTAAAATTTTTATAGGGTTTTGTTTTCATATTTATATATATTTTATTTTATTAATTAAATTTGTGTTTTGATACTATTCATAGTGGTCATTTCTTAATGCAGAATCCAGAGGTAAATTTTTATTTTTATGTAGTTAGATTTATTATTTTTTTTATTTATGGTCATAACATGCCTTTCTCACTCCAGATTTTACCTATACTTTCAAATACCTACAAGGCTAAAATTTTTATAGGGTTTTGTTTTCATATTTATATATATTTTTTAATTTTATTAATTTATTTAGAGTTTACCTTGGTATATGGTATTAAGTGTTTATCTTAATACCAGATTTATCTTTTTCCAATTGACTACCCATTTCTTCCAACACCATTTATTTCAAGGTCTTAAATTCACTGTTTTAAGATTCCATTTTGATCATATACTAAATTCTCATATGTATTTAGTCTATTTCTGGACTTTATATTCTCCTCCATCTTCCAGTCTATATTTGTGTACCACTATTTAACTCTATTTTTGAGGTTTTATAATTTATAATTCTTTGTAGAGTTTCCTAGGTATTTTTGCTTGTTTGTTTTTCTATGTAAATGTTTGAATCAGCTTATTCTAGGGGGACAAAACACCTTATTTTAATTGGTATTGCATTAAACTTTTAACTTAGGGAAAAGGGACATTAGATCTTTATGATGTTAAATACTCCCATCCATGTTCATGATATGTACAGTTTCTGGAGTGTTTAAAAATTTTCTTAATATAGGTTTTAGACACTTCTTACTAAATTTGTTTCTGGGTATTTTATCTTTTATATTGCTATTATGAATGGAGTCATTATGGGAAGCTTGTTGATTTCTATAAATTAGTTTTATTCCCTGCTTAACATACTGAGCAGTTGTTTATATTAAATAATTGAGGCAGTGGGCATCCTGTCTTTATTTAGAATTTAATAGAAATGCCTTCATCATGGTTTTTGTGGTCAGATACAGATTATGATTTCCTATACAGTATTGTTATATAGATTACTCAGGCTGCCTGGATCTCTGGGGATGTGAGTAGAAACAAAAAGTTTAAGGCTGAGGCCAGTGCTGTATCTCAGATACAACAACCAGGAAAGATCATGTTAATTGAGAGGGGAAAAAACATTTACAAACTGTGATACTGTAGTCTTTAAACAAACAAACAATAGAAATATGATGTTCATTCTTATTCTGTTTTCTTTCCTTTCACTCTTTTTTCTTTATGCAGTTCTTTTTTTGTGTGTGTGTGTTCTTTGTATAGCTTTGCTTGTTTCTTAAAGTTTTAATGTCTTTTTTTTAAAACATTTTGTTACGTTGTGTTTCATTTTTTATCTACTTTGTGGCAATATTTTCAGATGAGTTTATTAAACTGTTGGAAAATTATGCTGTTTATTTTTACTGTTTTTTATAGTATCCTTTTATGGACACAGATAGATTCTTTTGTGTTACTCATGTTTGTATCAGATTTTCCTAGACTAGTACCAGGAAAAAGGAGGCATAGTATTATTCTGTGGTTCAAAGTTCACCTGCCTTTCTAGTTTTTAAAGCACGGGATTTGTGTACCTTCTCTGGCTCAATGAACTAACCTTGTGAGGCAGACTTCTGTTTCCATCTCTCTGTTTCCCATAATTTTTCATAGTACTTGCCTTTTAGGATGATGTATTCACTTTTAGAAGTTGGTAAATCTGAGGATGCTCCACTCCCAAGTACAGCAGGTCCTGGAATAATGTTCTTCCCTAAAGTGTCCTTTGGCTATAAAGTTGATGAGATGCCATGGGAACTGAACTCTTGTTTATATCAAGTAGCCTGTGGTAAAATTGGTTTTGTTATACATTGTTTTGCTTAAAGTTGCAGAACCTATTGATGATGTTAAGTAAGGACTTACTGTATTTTTTAAGCCTACTCTTTTTGCTTCCCCCTGCAGTCCTTTTCTGTTTAATTAGTTTTTGCTTTCATTAGTTACCTCTTAGGATGAGGCCTACTCATTCTGTAAGGAAATATCTGCAGATTTTTAAAGTTTGAAATCCTTAAGAGTCCCCCTCAGCATTTCTGTTTTTTTCTAGACTTCTTTGCAACTTTCTGGTTAGGCCTCCTTTTTGGGTCTGCCTTTGGCAGAGGTACATGGAATTTGGGAGTTGGGTTTTTTTTTTTATCCTTAATTTTCTTCATTATTAGAACTGGTTACAAGTTTTTACTCAGGGTGAATACCTCATTTTGAGAATGAATATTTGCTAGTTATTTCTGGGATCTATTAAGTCAAAGACTTCTCTCCATTATCTAGTCTTTCTTGATACACCTACCACACTATTGTGGTTCCTGTAGCATCTGTGTTTTGGGCCACACTTACATATAATTTAGAGTTAACATATATTATCTCTCTACTAGTTTCACTAAAGATTGACTGGTTGATTACTCCTTCCTGTTGTTTTTGATGTTTGTATGGTTTTTCAAAAAGAAGTATTTGAAAGATTCAAAACTAAGCAGCCACAATGTTCCTGTGAAACTTTTTCTAGCCTCCTAGATTGTTGGTGTTTCTAGGATTCTCTCTGTCCTTGACCATCTTTTTCACATACGTGTATATATATTTTAATCCTCACCTGAGGATATGTTTTTATTATTTTGTTTTGTTTTGTTTTTAGAGAAAGGGAGGAGAGAGAGAGAAAAACATCAATATGAGAGAGATACATTGATTGCTTGCCTCCCGTAACCCACAACCTTTTGGTCTATGGGATGACACTCCAACCAACTGAACCGCTCGGCCAGGGCAGAATGTATATTCTCTGTAAGCATTCACATCTCTGTAACATTCCATCTGTGTCTTTAGCAGCAATGATATTCTGACACCTGACAAATTACCATTTCGATTCTAGGACTATTCTGAGGCCTCATCTATATATACAATTGCCCTAATGGATGTATCTGCTTGTATGTTCCTCAGAAATCTGACACTCTGATTTTCTAGAATATCAAACTTGATTTTTTTTCCTCTTGCAGATTGTCTTCAGCCAACTTACTTTCTCATGTTTCTTTGTATACATTACTGTTTAAATAAGGCTCTAAGTCTTCCATCTCTGTCATACCCCAGTACAAATTGGTGACCAAGCTTTTTCAACAAACAGTGTAAATAGTATTTATGTAAGTAGTATCTTAATTTTTTTTTAGAATTTTGCTTTTTAAATGATTTCAACATTATAGAAAAGTTAGAATAGTACAGAGAAGTCCCATATACCTTTTACCCTTATTCACCAATCATTTACATTTTGTTTTTTCACTTTATTTGTCCTCTCTTTCTCTCAGTATGTATTTGTGTAATTTTTTTCTCTGAAGCATTTGAGACTAAGTTGTATACAATACTCTGTTTATCTCTAAATACTTCAGCATGAATTTTTTAAGAACAAGGACATTCTTTTTAAAAAATATATATTTTATTGATTTTTTTACAGAGAGGAGGGGAGAGGGATAGAGAGTCAGAAACATCGATGAGAGAGAAACATGGATCAGCTGCCTCCTGCACACCCCCTACTGGGGATGTGCCCGCAACCAAGGTACATGCCCTTGACCGAATCGAACCTGGGACTCTTCAGTCCACAGGCCGACACTCTAGCCACTGAGCCAAACTGGTCAGGGCTCTCTTTTTTTTGATATATTTTTATTGATTTCAAAGAGGAAGGGAGAGGGAGAGAGAGAGAGAGAGAGAGAGAGAGAGAAACATCAATGATGAGAGAGAATCATTGATCGGCTGCTTCCTGCACATGCCACACTGGGGATCAAGCATGCAACCTGGGTATAGGCCCTGACCCAGAATTGAACTATGAGCATCAACCTATATGACCTACTGGTTCAACCACTGAGCCATGCCAGCCAGGCAGGACATTCTTTTTTATAACTATAGTACAGTAGTCCAACTCAGAAAATTTAACATTGATACATTATTATAATTTAATCCAGTCCATATTAAGATTTTGTCAGTTGTCCTTATGACCTTAAACATGTTTTTTGAATGAATGGATGAACATATTTACATTCACTGTATAAGAGCATGACTATAATGCAAACAAAGTAAATAGTAATATTTCAGGAAAATTTTTTGGTAGTTTTTAAAAAATTCCTGAATACTGTCAGAACAACTTCCTATGCATTTTACCTACGTGGCTTAGTTCTGATAGGCATATGTTGTGATAGTCATAGACTTCAGTATTGAATTAATCCAGTAAAAAGGGCCACAGTTAAAATTCTAACAAGAACCTATGCAGGAGTGTGATGCTAGAGAACAATAACAAATAGGTATGGTATGAACATCTTTTCTATGTAAGTAAAATTCTGAAAGTAAGTTTCCTTTCTTTGCCCATTTCAGGATATGTGGAGGCTTAAATGGTTTAACGAGTATGGCTTTGAAATTCAGAATTCATAGTCTTAGTCCCTTTGCTCATATAATTGTACTTTAATCTTTAAGGCAAAGGGTCCTTACTTTGTTCTTTTTCACAGGTCATCCCTGGAAATTGCACGTTATCCTCCAGAAGGCCCTGAGAGCCCAGGTCTCAGCCTGAGTTCTAGGCTGGCATTTTGGTCCCAGCATTAACATTCTAGTGGTGTGTCATTTCTCCAACAGCAGGTTATAAATTAACCAAGCTATACATGATTTTCTGTTGGAACAGAAAGGCAAATTGGATGGTGGAGAAAGAAGTGGAAAGGAAATTTGTCCAGGTGAGTGAATGACAACCAGACAGGTTATAGTTGTTCAGTAAGCATCAACATCTAAAATACTTTTAAGAAGGTTTTCTTACAGGTCCTACTCTTTTTTATTTTATTTATTTATTTACTTGCTTGCTTACTTATTTATTTATTTATTTTTAATCCTCATTCCGTTGATTTTTTTTTAAAATAAGTCTTTATTGTTCAGATTATTACAGTTGTTTCTCTTTTTTCCCCCCATAGCTCCCCTCCACCCGGTTCCCACCCCAACCCATGTCCTTACCTGCCCCTCCCCCCTTTGTCCTTGTCCATAGGTGTTCGATTTTTCTTCAATCTCTTCCCCCACCCCCCACAGTCCCTTCCCCCTGAGAATTGTCAGTCCATTCCCTTTCTATGCCCCTGATTCTATTTATTCACCAGTTTATTCTGTTCATCAGATTTTTATTCACTTGATTTTTAGATTCACTTGTTGATAGATATGTATTTGTTGTCACTTTGTTGTACATACTTTTTATCTTTACCTTTTTCTTCTTCTTCCTCTTCTTAAAGAACACCCTTCAGAAGCATTTCATATAATACTGGTTTGCTGGTGATGAACTCCTTTAGCTTGTTCTTATCTGTGAAGCTCTTTATCTGACCTTCAATTCT
>NW_005356042.1:55597-74014 GCF_000412655.1 Myotis brandtii | reverse complement strand
GGTTTCTAGAAGATTCTTGAGTAACCTTATAACCGTGGTTTTGAACTCTATATCCAGTAGTTTGCTTTCCTCCATTTCTGTCATTTGTGACCTGTTTCTTTGTCTCCTCATTTTGGCTGCTTTTCTGTGTTGATAGAGTGGCTTTGTGTGCTAGGTGTCCTATAGGGCCCAGTGGTTCAGCCTCACCAGTCACCTGAGGTGGATGCTCTTGGTGCACCCCTTTGTGGGCTGTGTTCACAGTCTTGTTGTAGTTAAGCCTTGATTGCTGTTGGTATCATTGGGAGGAATTGACCTCCAGACCAATTGGCTGTGAGGACCAGTTGTTTCTACAATTAGAGAACTGCTATGCTGGAAACACCCTTATGGGGCAGGACTTGCTTCAGTGGGGCTTTGGTGCTCACTGAGTCTTCCCCCTGAGTGTGTCTCTTATGGATCTGAAGAGTTGTAATCTGGATGGTCCCACTCTGACCACTGGGTACACTGGCTCTTGGATCTCCAAGGAGGTGCAATGTCAGCCACTGCCTGAGGCCACCCAGGAGGAGCTACAGAGAGATCTGCAGATTCCTCCTCTTTGTTTGGGGTTTGGAGGTGCCCAGATGAGGCCCAGCTGTGAAGCAATGCAGGCTGCTGATGAGCCTTAGGCCTCCTTTTGGAGGCTCTGGGGTTCTTTGACCCAGCTGCAGTTTGTTAGGTTTTAGATTGCAAAAGGCCAGGCCATTCGTATGCAAAAGCCTCTGCTCACAGCTTGGGTGGGGTTGTAAATTGGGTGGTGCGCGGTCTCAGGGAATCACAGGGCGGTGCAAACAGCAATGGTTGCCCATCGGGCCTGCCCCGGATAGGCCCCTGGGTCTCTGTGTCCCGCGGCCCCGGGCAGGAACAATGAACGCTGCGAGCAACTCTGAGAGAAAGCCGCCCTCATGTTCCGGCCCGATGCCAGACAGTCCAGTTTCTCCCCGTATGAGTCTGGGTCCCCAGAATCTCTCCCGGAACTGGAGTTCAGAGCAGTCGGGAGCTTGTATCTCCCTCCCAATCAAAAAAGACCACAACGTACCCATTTGCCAGCCTTTTCGCGCGCCTCCGTACTTCTGCTCTTTCGCACCTCTGCACCTCCTACCAGTCTAGATGTGCTTTTCTCTTTCCCTCTAGTTGTCGAACTTCCACTCAGCCAGCCTTCCCATGGTTCTGGATGATATCTGTTTTGTCTTTTAGTTATAGTTTTGATGTGGTTGTGCAAGGCAGCAAGTTCAGGTGTTTACCTATGCCACCATCTTGGTTCCTCCTCCGGTCCAACTTTTGAAGTATCACTTGTTATGAATTCTTTAAATACTTTAATATTTCTAGTCATCATTTTTTCTTTAGATTCTAGGCAGCCAGGTTCCCCTATTAGCTTTCATCTGAATGTCCACACTTTTACTTACACTGCCTCTGTGTAATTGTTCTCTCTTTCATTGATTCTCTGAGTCTTATATCCCCCAATGTGTATAGACTCCTTCCCTTATGCATTGTCTTTTATAGGTTTTGAGTCTTTACATATTGTCTGACATTTAGGTTCCTTTTTATTACTGACCACTTTCTCTTATTCTTTCAGTGGTTAAATGGTTCAGAATTTTATTTTACATCTGTGATCATACTTCATATTGTCTTATCCACTGTGCCGAGCCAGCTCAGCCAAGGGTTCGAAAGCCTGAGTGAGGGTGGCGAAAGAATGAAGAAATGACAAAGAGAATAAGCTGGATCTAGGTGGATCTTCCTGTGCCTGGCTGAGGCCACAGAGAGAGATCCAGAGGCAAGCTGAGCCTTTATTTTATAGCCAGAGGTAAACAAGGTAGTGGTCACCATAGTTATAATGTTCTTGTGAGTTTCACTTGTTTTGGTAGCACTTGCTGCACCTCCCACAGCCCATTAGCTACCTAGGAAGGATGTAGGGAGCATCATAAGGTCAAGCCTCATTATGCTAAGAGGACTGTGCCCTCTAAGCTGGGACTTGTTTGTGGTTTTGCCCACAGGTCAGTCCGAGGCTTAACCCTATAGCGGCGCCCTACAATCCACCTCCCCCATTTTACATCAACAGACTGCTTTCCTCCCTTCCCCTCTCATATACCTCTTTCAGAAGTTGTTGCCTAAGAAATCAGTTCTGTCTTTCTGGAGGGAGGGAGGGAGGGAGGGAGAGAGAGAGAGAGAGAGAAGAGAGAGAGAGAGAGAGAGAGAGAGAATGTGTATATTTTTTAATATAATACATGAAGTTGTAAAACATTTTTGAACATTAAGGTAAATGAAAAAATTCTCTTCTAACCTCTGAGCTTTGATCCTAACACTTTTTCAAAGATGCAGTCACTTTCACGTTTTTATTTATTTAAAAAAATTATTTTAGAGAGAGAGAGAGAGAAACATTGATGTGATAGACATTGATCTTTTTCCTCTTGCCACGGCCCCAACCTTGGATTGAACCTGAAATCTGGGTATGTGCCCTAACCGAGAATCAAACCCACCACCCTTTGATGAACAGGACAATGCTCCAACCAAGCCACGTTGGCCAGCGCAAAGTGCAGTCACTTATAAGAGTTTCACATGTATCTTTCTTGAGGTAGTCTATGAATAATCCAGCATATATTATATATCTGTTCTGCAAATATGAATATACTAGAGCCCCGAATTTCGTGCACTTGGGGGGTCCCTCAGCCCAAGCCTGTGCCCTCTCACAGTCCAGGAGCCCTTGAGGGATGTCCAACTGACTGCATAGGCCCGCTCCCCGCGGGGCCTCTAGTTCATAAATAATGATAATAACATAATGCTAACTTTTATTGAGTGCTTACCGGTGCCAGCCACAGTTCTAAGCACTTTATATGGTAACTCTTTTAAATGATGATTGTTTTGTATTCCATTTTAGAAGAAGCCTGAGAAGATGATGAGCAGATAGAGGGGCAACAAGACTTGGAAATCAAGTTGCATCCATCTTCAATAAAGTACAGACTGAGGAAAAAAACAGTGAATGTAAGAAAATTGGAAAAATACTTCCTCTGATCTCAGACCTTTTATCTTTTAAGGCAACATTCTTTTCAACTCACCAAGAAAAAATTTGAAACACAATTAAGACTTAATCTTGAGGGACATTGTGTAGGAACAAATCATCAATTTTATTGATTTAAAGATTTTGCCACGCTTTCTCCTTATGGTAATAACCCTCTTTAAATGTAAATCAGTGTGGAAATGCCTTCAGTTAAAATAGTTTGAACCCTATCAGGTACCAGAACATTCATACTGGATTCATACCCTATGAAGTAACTGAATGTGGGAAAACTTTCACTTGTGTCACACCTTATGAAATGAATGAAGTCAGGCTGGAGAAAAGCCCTGTGCTTCTAAGGCATATTGAAAAGCCTTTAGCTAGATGACATTTCATTGAGCAGAAAAAAATTCATACTGAAGAGAAACCACTGAATATAACAATTCACTGAGTATTAGAATATTTATACTTTGATAGAAAGCTTTGAACTCAGTAACATAAAGTTTTATCTTAAATCTATCCCTTACTTTACATTTGAAAGGTCATACACAGAGAAGCTCTACTAATGTAAGAAATGTGGAAATACCTTCAGCCAAAAGTAAATCCTCATTCATCAAAAAATTCATACTGGAGAGAGAATTTGTGAATGTTGGAAAGCTTCCTTTCAGATGTCACACCACAGTCAGCAGAGAATTTGTAGTGGGGAAAACCCCTTTGCTTGTAAGGTATGTGGGAAAGTCTTCAGCCACAAATCAAATCTCACTGAGCATGAGCATTTTCATAATAAAGAGAAACCTTTTGAATGTAATGAATGTGGAAAAGCCTTCAGCCAAAAGCAGTATGTCATTAAACATCAGAACACCCATACTGGAGAGAAGCTTTTTGAATGTAATGAATGTGGAAAATCGTTCAGCCAGAAGGAAAACCTTCTTACCCATCAGAAAATTCACACGGGAGAGAAGCCTTTTGAGTGTAAAGATTGTGGGAAAGCTTTCATTCAGAAGTCAAACCTCATCAGACACCAGAGAACTCACACAGGAGAGAAGCCCTTTGTATGTAAGGAGTGTGGCAAAACCTTCAGTGGCAAATCAAACCTTACTGAGCATGAGAAGATTCATATTGGAGAGAAACCCTTTAAATGCAGTGAATGTGGAACAGCTTTTGGCCAAAAGAAGTACCTCATAAAACATCAAAACATTCACACTGGAGAAAAACCCTATGAATGTAATGAATGTGGAAAAGCCTTCTCTCAACGAACATCACTTATTGTACATGTGAGAATTCATTCAGGTGATAAGCCTTATGAATGCAATGTATGTGGGAAAGCTTTCTCTCAAAGTTCATCTCTTACCGTGCATGCGAGAAGCCATACAGGTGAGAAGCCCTATGGATGTAATGAATGTGGGAAAGCTTTCTCTCAATTCTCAACCCTTGCTCTGCATTTGAGAATTCACACAGGTAAGAAACCTTACCAATGTAGTGAATGTGGGAAAGCTTTCAGCCAGAAGTCACACCATATTAGACACCAGAAAATTCATACTCATTAAAAACTCTAAATATCTTGAAAATTGGAAAGCAATTCGATGGAGTTTACACCTATGGCAAGCACATCAGAAGTAATCGTTCTGAAGGAAAGGGTCAGAAATGAGGGAAGCAAAAGCTAAAAACTTATGGGATACCAGAGAATTCATACTGAAGAGAAAGACACAAAAATCCTATGCCCAACAAAAAACCCACAGTAAAAGTAATGCTGAAACTTCAGACACATTTCCACTAAAATTGGGAATGGGAAACATGCTTATCATTACTGTCTATCTGCCTAGATCTGGAGATCTTCACCATTGTAATAAGAACAGTAAGTTGTATGTGTTAGAAAGGCAAATACTTTTATGGTATTGTTTTAGCAGAACAGAAGAGATTTTGGAATACCTATACATTTATTAGAATTTAGAATTGGAGAAGAAAATGGGACTGTTTAAAAAATGATTTGGAGGTGATTTGTTCTCCAAGGAAAAAAGATCATGAACTATGCATAAAGGTAAAATCCATGGGGATTAAAAACAGGAATATGGCCCAGCAGATGTTGCTCAGTGGTTGAGCCTCAACCCATGAACCAAGAGGTCAATGATTCCATTCCCACTCAGGGCACATGCCTGGGTTCCGGGCTCGATCCCCAGTAGGGGGTGTGCAGGAGGCAGTTAATCAATTTTGATGTTTCTCTCCCTCTCTTGAAATCAATAAAAACACATTAAAAAAACAAACAAACAGGAATATTAAAAAACTGTGTAGTGAAATGGTTATGACCCTGGGAGTAGGGAAACATCCCTTATAATGAATTAAAAATATTTAGCTTTTCTACTCTTGAGTTTGTATGCTCAGGAAATATATACCAGGCTATTTACTGTGGTATGATTTGTAGTAGCCATAAGTTGTAAACAAATGCCCATCAGTAATAAAGTAGAAAGTACTTATGATGGGATATTATGTATCTGTAAAATGTAACAAATGAAATCTATATGTGTTACAGAGAACGGTATAAAAAATGTTGAGGAAAATGAAGCCGCAGAATGACAATTCTGATACCATGACATTTTTGTAAATTTGAATTAAAACTTCCCTTATAAAATTCAGTACTATATATTGGTAATAGATACATATATGTATTTATGTATGTATGTTTTTAAAATGTTTTTGAAATGGATTGCAAGGATAGAGACCAAACTCTTGATAGGGGCTGCCTGTGAAGAGTTGAAAAAGGAAGGGGATGAGTGTGGGAGGGGTGGAGTGGGGAATTGGTTAAAGAGGACTTCATTTTTTTATATGTAAACATCTACTTCTCTAAAAAACAGAAGAGACTGCGAGTAAATACATATATAAAAATACTGAGTAGTTCTGGATTGTGGTATATGGATATCTTGTCTTATTTTTTTGTACTTTTCTGTATTTTTCAAGTTTCTCAAAATTAATCATGAGGGTGAGGATGGGATCACTGTACCTATAGAAATCATGTTCCAATGGATTTATTCCCAATCAAATGCTAAACTTTTTATAGAAAATATTTCTAAAATTTTATCAATGATGAGTAGATGGACTTGTTCTCTATGTAGTATGAAATTATCTATTTTATTAAAATTAAGAATGATAGCATAATCCAAATCTGTTTAATTTATTTTTACATGTCAGTGTATACTGTGTGTTTGTCTACTCATTTTACAACATATCATTTGAGCTTAAAAATGTTGATAACTTGTAAAGTTTACACAGCCTTCGTGTAACTTGTCTTTTTAGATAAACTTTCTGGAATGTCAAATTTCCTGTCCTGTAAATTACCATGGGAACAGTGTGTGCATTAAAAATAAGTTTGTGATTGTTTTCTTTTCAAAAGAAAATCATTTAACTGCCCACAACTTCCACAGTTTGAGTTAAATGCTAACACCTGGATCTCAGTTATAACCTGCAGATTTTCATTCCTTCCAGTACTTTGACAAATACACCCTTTTGGGTCCATCAACCCCCCCCTCCCCCCCAGCCCAGCTTTATTGAGATGTAATCAACAAATAAAATAGTAAGATATTTAAAGTGTACAATGTGATGCTTTGATATAAATAGACATTGTGAAGGGAATCCTCCCAGCCCCCATCAAGTTACTGTTTCTTTTAGAGAGGTGTAGAGGATAGGATGTGTATGAGAAAAGTGGTCCAGACCCTGAACAGAATTCTATTGTGTAAACCAATCCTTCCTGAAGATGATTTTTCTTTGGTCCATATTTACAGTATAACTTGATGTAAATATTATTAATTAAAAGTTTTCGTATATAATGGTGACGATCAGCAATACAGCATTTTGAGCTTGATTTCAAAAGCTGCTTTTTAAAAAGCTTTTAAACTTGTTAAATACTACATCATTACTGTGTATTTTTTTTGTTAGCTTTTATGGAGGAATGACCATGAATTATATACTTAGTTACTTAAATGAAACTTAGTCCTTTCTAATATAGAGCCCCTCCACTACCTTTTTAAAAAGGATGTTACATACTAAATCTAAGAAATTGAACCAGATATTTGTGCACCATTTTAAAATTACCTGCATTTATCACCCAAAGAAGGAAAAACAAAGATTTTAGCCAAAAGATAGGTTTTCCTAAACTAATTTTTCGCTCCTTAATCTCTTGTGCTTCGCTTAACTCTGAACTCTGCTCTTGTGTTTGTGTAGCTTTGGAGTCAACAGAATAAATCGTATGGCTAAAGACAAAACCAGGGAATACCTTAATATGTATTTATGGGCCATGGCCTAGGGCCCCCGCCTGGCAAGACTGGTTGTGTTGACCTGTAGAGGAAAGTTGAATCTGAAATTCAGAATCATTTTTATTCAGCATGTCAGGAGGCAGATGAGCTGAACCCTATCTTACTCCATCCTAATTGGTAGAATATAGATATTAGTGACTTGAACATTGGACACCTAAATTGTCATTCAAGGTTTGTAAGATAAACAGTAGTTGGAGGAGTGAACTTTAGGGAGAGTCTGCTTTAGCTCGGTGGAGTTAATTAGCATATGGAGCCAGGGAATTCCTGGCAATTCTATATCAGGAATCTTGTGGAAAATAGGTTGATATGTAAAACGAGAAAATGCTGGTGACCAGACTAAAATATACCAAGGGTTAAATAGGCAAAAGAACTTTTCATAAAATGTTTTGATTAAAGGAATAGTGAGTATAAAACAATGATGTCTATTTTCTGGAGTTAAGAGAGCTAAAATTTTGAGAAACAAATTTGGGAATTATTGGGTTAAAGCGGCAGTTTTCAACCAGTGTTCCACAAGAGGCACACTGATGTGCCACAAGAATTTTTAAAACATGCTATACCTATTTAGGCGCACTGACCTGTTTTCCCTTAAAGATTGTCAAAAGATGACAACAGCCAACAACAATAGCTGTCCAGTATAAATGAATCAAAATTATGCCCTTTTTTTTTTTTTTTTTGGTAAGACAGGGAAATACATTTTTTTGGTGTGCAGCAGAATTTTAGTAATTATGTGTGCCATGAAATGGAAAAGGTTAAAAATTGCTGGATTAAAGCATTCTAAGGTCCTTTTCAGGTGATTGACAGACATTGACTTAAGTGTACAGTGCATGTTAAAATAACTAGGGCAGCCACTAAGAGGAAGGGAGGGACTGGTGGCAGGTAGAGAGAACTTCTGAACTAGAAGAAAAGAATGGAGAAAAAACCTCACAAAGAAAGGCAGGAAAGTGAGTTAACAAAAACAAAACAAGTAGAAACAACGTAAATCTAAGTATATAAGTAATCCTAAAACATGGAAATGGACTCAACTATTCAGTTAAAATCAAAGATTGTGAAATGGGAGTTTTATTTTAAAGTACCTATAGGGTATTTACAAGGGATATATCTAAAAAGATAAGGCCCTAGCCAGTTTGGTTCAGTGGATAGAAGTCGGCCTGCAGACCAAAGGGTCCCAGGTTTGATTCCAGTCAAGGGCACATGCCCAGGTTGTGGGTCGATCCCTAGTGTGAGGCATGCAAAAGGCAGCCAATCAATGATTATCTCTCATCATTGATGTTTCTATCTCCCTCTATGAAATTAAGTAAATAAAAGGATAAGGACTCAAGTGAAAAAATACAGAAGATATACAAGGCAAATAGTATCCAAGAAAAAGCTGTTGTATTTAAATACCAAACAAAATAGTCTTTAAGGCAAATACACTTTTAAAAAGAGTTAAAGTCACTAGAGAATAGTAAAAATTTCAACTCATCAGGAAAAAGTAATGACTCTGGTCTTGTATGTTCCTAAATAATATAACCTGGGAATATTCACAAAGCAAATAAATTGACAAGTTTACCCAATATTTTAAAACTATCTGGAGCAAAGCCAATTCTAAATTCATTTCTATCATTTTTAAATTTCTTATACTTGGATGCCTAAAAATATGGGAGATGGAGTTCTTTGTAAGAGATGAGAACTGACTCCCAAATTTTTTCATGGTCTTGACCTGGCTCTTTCTACAAGGTTCTTTCCTCAACAGTTATGGATAACCATTCAGGCTGGCCTCATAGGGCTATGTGTAAGTTGGAAGGTTTACACCCTTTTAGAGAATGTGTCTCAATTCGGGAGTGCCAAGAAGCATGGATAGAATGGGGTGGGAAAGTTATAGGACACTAGGGGCCCAGGTTTAGAGAATGTGTCTCAATTCGGGAGTGCCAAGAAGCATGGATAGAACGGGGTGGGAAAGTTATAGGACACTAGGGGCCCAGTGCACAAATTCCTGCACCTTGAAAGGAACTGTGGGCCCCGAGGCTGCTGTGGGCACGGGTGGGTCTTGGCCCTTCCTCTGTGCCCACGCCTGGCCCCTCCCACTGTGGCCCCCGGTCCCCTGTCTGCCAGTAGCCCTGCTCCTGCTGCCGCTGCTGCTTCCACACACTGTGCTGGCCCCACTCGCACCCGCTGATGGTGTGGAGTGGTTGGGGCTGGTGCCAGCAGCGGGTGTGAGCGGCAGCTGCTGCCTTGATCTCCCCTCAAGCAGGAGGAGGTGGAGAAGTCCTCAGGGGTGATCGGGGTCGTCAGCTGCCACTTGCACCCGTTGATGGTGTCAAGCGATCGGGACCAGCGCTGGGCGTTGGCAGCGGGTGCAAGTGGCAGCTCTGGCACCGGCAGCAGATATGAGTGGGACCGTTGCCAGCAGCGGGTCTGAGAGGCAGCTGCTGGCCCCGATTGCCCCTCAGGTGCAGAGGGGGGTGTGGAGAAGCCCTCAGGGACAATTGGGGCTGGCATCACTGCCTGCACCCGCTGACGGTGCTGAGCGATCGGGGCTGGCACTGGACGCTGTCAGCAGGTGCAAGCAGGGTTCCAGTGCCGGCAGTGAGTGCGAGTGGGGCCAGTGCTGGCAGCAGGCGTGAGCGCCCAGTGGGACCGCAGCATGTGGGAGTAAAGAATTTTCAGTAACCACCAGAGGCCCGTCCCGATGACTGCAACCAGCACCCCCCCTTGGTCTGGCGCCCCCATTCACCTGCTCCACCATCCTGCTGCGGCCAATGCCAGCCATGTTCCATGCTCTGCTGCCTGCTGCCGACGCCCGCCATGTTCCGCATGTGCCCCCTGGTGGTCAGTGCACATAATAGCGATCTGTTGTTTGGTTGTTTCGCCATTTGGTTTATTTGCATAGTAGGGTTTTATATATATATATAGGTTTTACCCTCAAGTCTTTCTTCCCACTGACCCTACATGTTTTTACAGTGCAATAAAAGTCCTAGGGCAGGGGTGGGCAACCTTTTTGTGAGTGTTTGCCAAAACCAACAAAATCTCTGACTCAAAATTCTTCTGCGTCCCAACCCTAATTTTTTGAGAACATGACGCCCGCCATGTTCCGCATGTGCCCCCTGGTGGTCAGTGCACATAATAGCGATCTGTTGTTTGGTTGTTTCTCCATTTGGTTTATTTGCATAGTAGGGTTTTTTATATATATATATATTTTACCCTCAAGTCTTTCTTCCCACTGACCCTACATGTTTTTACAGTGCAATAAAAGTCCTAGGGCAGGGGTGGGCAACCTTTTTGTGAGTGTTTGCCAAAACCAACAAAATCTCTGACTCAAAATTCTTCTGCATCCCAACCCTAATTTTTTGAGAACATGTTATGCCTACTTGATATCTCTGCACGAGCTACTACTTTCATCCGTCAGGCTACTCCTATTACGAGACTTAACAAAATTCATCACTGAGAACAAAGATTCACAATTGTAAATGGAAGATTATAAGAGAGGGTTTCGCGTGCTAGCAAAAGTTACTCGCGTGCCATGTTTGGCATGCGTGCCAGGGGTTGCCCACCCCTGTCCTAGGGTATGATAGGAAATTTATGAATAGGTAGAATTATGGATGATTTACTATATTTTTCTTTTAAAAAAGTAGAGGTATCCTATATAATAAAAGCCTAATATGCAAATCAACTGAACGGCAGAACGACCAGTCGCTATGACGCGCACTGACCACCAGGGGGCAGGCGCTCTATGTAGGAGCTGCCTCCAGCCTGCAGGCCCCAGGCTAGCCAAGGCGGGTGCCAGCAGCGGTCCCCCGATCGCCCCGCTGGTCACCCCACAGATTGGCTCTGATTGCCTGCCAGGCCTAGGGACCCTACCCGTGCACAAATTTCATGCACCGGGCCTCTAGTTCAGGGGTCCTCAAACTTTTTAAACAGGGGGCCAGTTCACTGTCCCTCAGACCGTTGGAGGGCCCGACTATAGTTTAAAAAAAAACTATGAACAAATTCCTATGCACACTGCACATATCTTATTTTGAAGTAAAAAAAACAAAACGGGAACAAATACAATATTTGTATTTGCATGTGGCCCGCGGGCCATAGTTTGAGGAGCCCTGCTCTAGTTGTTTAATAAAAGTGAACAATAAAATTCTATATTGCATTCCTTGTAAAATTTCTGTTTGACCAACTTGGAGTCTTACTGGAATAATCCATAATTCATTATATTTAAGCTTTCAAATCTGATTACATAAATTAAACTGATATACACTTTCCCTTTAAACTTTAGTTTATAATACACATGATATGTTTTTATTCATTACTATTTTCTACCATTGTGAAAATATATGTGAGAAGAGGGGGACCAGCAAATTGGTTTAAGTTTTCCATGCAGATAATGATAAAGAAAGTAGAGATAGAGAAAATGAAAATACTAGTATTGGATTTCTCAGTGAGTGGGGAGTTTATTTCCTACAGTTAACATGGAAAAATATCACAAAACTTGCCCTAGCTGGTTTGGCTCAGTGGATAGAGCATCAGCCTGCGGACTGAAGGATCCAGGTTCGAGTCCGGTCAAGGGCACATACCCAGGTTGTGGTCTCGATCCCCAGTAGGGGATGTTCAGGAGGCAGCCGATCATTGATTCTCATCGTTTTTTCTATCTCTTCCTCTCCCTTCTGCTCTGAAATCAATAAAAATATATTTAAAAAGGAAAAGAAAAGAAAAATACCACAAAATTTAAGCCATCTAGTATTTTGTTAAGCCCCAAGTTTGGTATTTTGCTCTTCTCTCACAGTTCTGGAGGCTGGTAGTCCAAAACCCAAGGTATGATCAGGGCCATGATCACTCCCAAGGGGCTAGGGAAGAATCCTTCCATGCCTCATACAACTTTTGTAGCTCATTTCTTGGCTTTTGGCTGCATCATCATCCCAATGTCTTCACATGACCCCCTACTCTATGTGTCTCCAAACCTCCCTGTGTATAAGTATACTAGAGGCCCGATACACAGAATTCATGCAAGAGTAGGCCTTTCTTCCCCGGGCTGCTGGGGGAAGCACCCGGGACCTGGGCTTCCCTCACAGAGGGAGGCCCCGCCCACCCACCAGAGCCCCCTGATTGATCACCCCCCTGCCGGTGACCTGGGCCTCCCTCTGCGGGGCAATCATGGGGCGATGGCCGGGCCCCCGGCCAATCGCATCACACCGGCCTTGGCTGGCCTGGTGCCAGTGGGTGTCGTAGCATGGTCCCAGATGGTCGTCCAGATGGTTGTCCGGATGGTCATTCCGCTGTTTGGCCGTTCGGTTAATTTGCATTTTACGTTTTTATTATATAGAATAAACTATTGGGTTTAAGGCCTATCCTAGTCCAGTATGATCACATTTCAACTTCATTACATCTTCCAAGATCCTGTTTCCAAATAAAGTCACATTCACAGGTACCATGGTTAGGGCTTAAACATCATTTTGGAGACAATCCAACCCCCAACCTGGAAATCAGTAAACTTAGCTGAAACAGCTCATTCTGTGAAAATAAGCTTAGATACACAAATCCTTAAAATTACCAGCATAAGTTTGATCAAATCTAGCTGAAATGCAAGTTTCTTTTTTAAAAGCACACACACACAAAACTTAGATCTATGAGTTTTCTCAAAACTATTCCAGAATGAGTTTTGAGCAAGTTACAGTATAGGAAGATAAGCAGTTGAAATATAGGATGGGGTATAAGCATAGACATAGTTCTCACTGAAGGGCTTTTATGTGAGGATGAGGTATAGAAATGTGTAGGCAACAAAAGACATTCAACCTTTTTCTGGAATCCATGGGAAATGAACAACATCAACTCTAGAGGGCTATAGGGGAATAGAAACCCTTAGAAAAAGCATGGCTAAGTTAAGGCAGAAAGTAGAGGTAGAACCTATATTGAGATTTAGCTCATTAGCAGTGTTTGTGCCATTCCCAATGGCACAGATAGTAGTGGAGGGGAAGTATGGGTTAAGATGGTAGACTGCAGTGGCTGTGCCCACAGGACTGATGAGTAGGAGCTGAAGAGGTCTTACAGTTTGTTTGGCTTTTTGGTGTAAGGTCTCTGGATTATTTCAGACACCTTTTTTTTTCTGTTTAAAAAATGTATTTTTATTTTATTTAGAGAGAAAGTGAGAGGGAGAGAGAGAGAAAAACAATGATGAGAGAGAATCATTGATTGGCTGCCTCCTGGGGAGGATCTAGTACACAACCTGGGCATGTGCCCTAATTGGAATCGAACCTTGACCTCCTGGTTTATAGGTCGATTCTCAACCACTGAGTCGCACCAGCCAGGCTCAACTTTTTTTTTTTTTTTTAACCTATAAACAGAACCAGTTTTAATTTTTCTAACTTCATTTAGTTGAAATGGTTGAATGTCTGGTTGCCTGGGTTGCTGAGATAATTGAAGGATTCCAAGCCAATACATAATCCAGGAAGGAAATGGCAAGGAGAAGCCAATTTTTTGAGATGATAGACATTGGGTAAACATGCAATCTTCATATATGTCCCAGGAAAATAAAAGTTAATTTTATTTTGACATACTAAGAATAAATATGGGTCTTTCATATTTTATTCACTTTAAAAAATTTATGTACTAGTACTTTATCAACTAAAAATAGATTGCTTGATGGTTCCAGAACTTGCTTTGCATTTTTTCCACATTAGCAATTTTTCTTATGCTTTTTTTCCTATTTGGTATATCCATCTGCTATATTTCTTAATTATCAGCTATCAAAATGTATTCATCATCAAAAGCAGAGATCACTTGTTACTCTTTTATTGAGCCTTTCCTATACCTGTCTGCCTTTGCCCACTCAGGAATCATAGGTTTCTAAATAGTAACTACCAATAATTGAGTCTCTAATATTTGCTGCACTCGCTGTTCTAAAAGCTTTATCTTGTGTTATGTTCATATCAAGTCTATGAAGTGTAGTCACATTTCTATTTTACAGATTACGAAATAGAATTTACAAAGCTGGTAATTTGCCATGCATTTTCCTTTTACAGATGAGGAAATAGAAATTTACATACCTAGTAATTATTAGTTCTCAAACCATTATTGTAATAGTGCATCTTTAGAGATAAATTGGGAAGCTAAAGACGATTTCAATTGTTTTACTTTATAAGTGAACAAGGCAAGGCCAATTGATTTGAAGTAAAATGAAGCAGTTGTACTTAGGAACTATAATTAGCAGACTGGATATGGCAGAGTACCAAATCAGTCAATCTTAACAGCTTGGTAAGTTATCACTGGACTGGGGAAAATGAAATTAAAATTATGAGAGAAAGGAAAAATATATAAATAGATCTGTGGTAGGCAGTTAGACATGAGCAGAGGTCACCAGGGAGGAAAGCCCTCGGTGCTTAGCAATGGGAACGGCTGGGAAAACAAGGATCTTGCCCCCAGGGTAACCTCTCCTCCCCTAGCATATGATTGATTGGTCATGCGATTTGGATCCCTTGACTTTTCATATCGCTGGTCATGTGGGATAGAGATAATATCTAGGCCTCAGTTGTATTCCAGCTCCAGGTCCAGAGAAGCAGCAAAACTTGACAAGCAACACCGAGGCTGACCTCAGGACCAGCTGCATTGATGACTCCCTGCACTGGCGCTAACCAATCAGTGGAGACCTCCACCCACAATGACCCACCTGGAAAGCTGATGAATATTTTATGGAGATCCTCTCCTGGAACCTCCCCTAGAGGACAGAGGACCCAGCGCCCTCTTCCAGGATCATGCCCAAACCTTTCTCCTCTCCCTCCTCCTTTCTCTCTGTAGGCACGTTACATCCTGAGCCTCTTTCTTCTACCACTCACTTTTACCTCTGTGACTTTCTAAATAAACCGTCTCATAATTTGAGTCTTGACTCTGAATTTTTTTCTAGCCAGAACTCAAGTACCGTGGTTGCTAAGCCAAGGTCCAGTCTGACCCCACTGGTCTAACACCTGGTACTGTTCTTGCTGCTGGCAACTGATCTAGAATGTTCTCTATCGGTATGATAGACATTTAAAGGGGCAAGAAAAGAACAGACTACAGGGTATACATAATAATTTAAAAATAATAGAAGTGTTATCAGCACCAGAAAAGATGTTATCAGACAGCCTTCTGAGTTGAAGGAAGAGGGCTGTCCCCTCCTCGGTTTTTGTCAGTCTCATAAGAAAGACTTCTGCCCTAACCGGTTTGGCTCAGTGGATAGAGCGTCGGCCTGCAGACTGAAAGGTCCCGGGTTCGATTCAGGTCAAGGGCATGTACCTTGGTTTCGGGCACATCCCCAGTAGGAGGTGTGCAGGAGGCAGCTGATCGATGTTTCTCTCTCATCAATGTTTCTAGCTCTCTATCCCTCTCCTTTCCTCTCTGTAAAAAAATCAATAAAATATATATTTTTTAAATAGTATACTTGGCATATGGCACAAGTGGGCCCACCCAGCTAATCTGAGCCCACCACCTAGTGGGGATTCAGGATTTTTATACTTTCCTATCTACAGGCTTCAAGGTTCCTCTGCCATATATCTTAAGCATCAGACTAGATTTCAAGATCCCCCTTTTACTTTTTTGTGGCTTTTCTGAGAACATCTGATAATTTTATCTTGGCAAGTCCTAAGACTGCTGACTTCTTTGTTCAATGGGTGAGATAAAATCCCCTTTTCCCTCCCCTTTCCCTCTCCTTTCCAGTATTCTCTGGTTAGAGAGGAGAGGTATTAACCATCAAGTGTCCTTGGTTGGGGAAGATAAGCTTGCTGCAAGCTTCCAAACTGTTTGGCCTTGTTTAGTTTTCTTGTCACTTGCCCTGGCTTATTGGCCTGTCTCAGAAGAGGGAATTCTGCTTCAGGAAAGCTTGAGTAGATGTAATTTATTCTATCTCCTGCTAAATACAAATAAAAACTCTGATGTTTATAGAAAACAAACATAAGGCTTTTAAAATGGAAAAAAGAAGGCAGACAGGGTTGGGACCATGGGACCTAAGGAATAACATGGTGCTGAGTTGGCTGTTTTTTGGTTTTTATTATTTTTCTTTTGCCTCATGTATCCCAGACTTGGAGCTGAAAAGCTGGCAACCCTGAAATGCCAATTGGTGTAGACAGAAGAAAAAGAAGAAAAGCTGGCCCAGCTGGCGTGGCTCAGTGGTTGAGCTTCGACCTATGAACCAGGAGGTCAGGGTTCGATTCCGGTCAGGCCATATGCCCGGGTTGTGGGTTCGATCCCCAGTGTGGGGGGTGCAGGAGGCAGCCAATCAATGAGTCTCATCATTGATGTTTCTATCTCTCTCTCCCACTCCCTTCCTCTCTGAAATCAATAAGAAAATATATATTTTTAAAAAGAAAGAAGAAAAGTCCAAAATAAAGCCTGCTTCCCCTAACCAAAGAATAAGGAAAGGGACAGCCTAGTAATGCCGAAAATGATTACTGCTCTACTCCAGCCAAATACCACAGAAAAAACTGACCCCACCCATACTAACAAAGGTCTTGTGGGGGGCCTGAATTTTCACATTGGCCAGACTAAAGACTCCTCCCCTTTACAAGAGTGGTGTCAGAAAAGGATGAATAGGGAAATGGGACTATCATCCCCACTGGGTGGTGGTTATGAAACAGTACCCCCTTCTATGGTGTCATTGTAGACCATTTGGGGAACTGAAACTTCTACCCCAGCCCAGCAGTAATGAGGTACCCGCACTGCTTAACCTCATTACTAGGTGGTGTCATGTATGCTTACTGGAGAGTTAGAATTTTCACCACTGCCGAGTGTTAAGGCCACACACAACACTGTAGTGCTAGTAAAACCACCTGGAAAACAGTAATAATACACAGCCTTATCTGTCCTAGACAGTGGATGCCTAATGGGAAACTGGAATTTCCATCCCTGTTTACAATAACAGGTGTCAAGACTGAGTGAGAAGCCTAGACTTTACCCACGTCTGGCAGAAGGTGGTGTTTCTACTGTCTTAGCCACGATAGTGTCAGAAGAAGCCAGCTCAAACAGAAGGTTTAAATAAGATCAAGTCCCAAAACATAATGCTCAAAATGTACACATTTCAATATAAAAAATCACAATACCAAAACCAGAAAAATCTCAACTTGAATAAAAATCAAGTTTTGCTGTGAACCTAAAATTGCTCTAAAAAATAGTCTATTAAAAACGTCAATAGGCCTGGCAAATGTTACTCAGTTGGTTGAGCATTGTCCCATGCCCCAGAAGGTCACTGGTTCAATTCCTGGTTCAGACACATGCCTAGGTTGTGGGCTCAATACCCAGTAGGGGGCATGCAGGAGGCAGCCAATTGATGTTTCTCTCTCATCGATGTTTCTATCTCTCTCTCCTCCCTCTCTTTGAGATCAATAAAAAAATTTTTTTAAAAGTCAATAGATGCCAACAGAGATAACAGAGATGTTAGAATTATGTGACAAAGATTTAAAGCAGCCATCATAAATATGCTTTAATGAGCAATTGCAAAAACATTTGAACAAATAAAAACTAGGAAGTGTTAGCAAGAAATAGAGGCATAAAGAAGAACCAAATGGAAATTATAGAATTGAAAATAATAACTGAAACATTTAAAAAACTCATTGGATGGGCTCAAATAATACACAGCCTAATCTGTCAGTATGCAGTTACAGAGGAACAACTCAGTGAATTTTAAAACATCCAACAAATAATTCAATCTTATAGCAAAGATAAAATAGACTGAAAATAGTGCTTCAGAGACCTGTGAGATTATAAGAAAGACTAGTGTGCCGGTGCACGAATTCGTGCACATTGAAAGGAAATTAATTAGAAGAAATATTTTAATATTGCTATTTGCCCTTTCTCTATAATAGAAGTGTCAACCAAATTCATGATCAACAATGACAGATCGAAACACGTGTGCGATTGGCGCCAGCAAGAGCATTATATGTATAGCGCATGCACAAGTCAACTTAGCCTTTTATATATATAGAATAAACTTGCTTAATTAGACCTGCTTTCTAATTTAGCTAAACTTTTTCTAGCCCAGTGAAGCACCCCAACTTCTCTTTTAGGTGATTGTCAGCAACACAGCAATAAATATTAACACGAAGCAGATTATTATTGTAGATCACGCAGGGAGAACAAAGGGTAAAATATTTAACTGCAGCAGTGTTTGACTATATTCTG
>NW_005356042.1:44278-55208 GCF_000412655.1 Myotis brandtii | reverse complement strand
GGGGCCTGTGTCCCACTTTGGGGAAGCCAAGTGTTGGTTTGTCAGCGCCAGGTCCGTGGTGCCGGCCAGTGCACATCATGGCAGCTCCTGTGTTAAGCATCTGCCCCTTGGTGGTCAGTGTGCATCATAGTGACCGCTCGGACTTTTGGACACTTAGCATATTAGCCTTTTATATATATAGATTATAATATTTATGTCATAGGAGTCCCACAGAGGAGGGGGAAAAGGAAAACAAGGCTAAATAAGTAGTTGAAGAAATAAAGTTTGTAAACATCACCCCTCCCCAAAGACATATAAATGTCAATGTAAGAAACATTCAAACCTATAGAGAATTTTTGTGAGTTTATTTGACTCAACAATTGCCAGGAAGCAAAATCTCAACAGATTGAGATAATTCTCCAGCGAATGGCAGTTTTGCACCTTATTTTATACTGATCAAAAGAGAAGATGCAAGTAGGTTACATAAAATCCATTGGTGATGAATTAGTGAGGTGGGAGAAAGCAAAGTGGGGGAAGGACCTCTGGGATTGGATGAAAAGTGAAATGATATACACATACTTCTTTTACATAGGTGGGTACAGGATGGTTAACATTCAGCAATTAACATGATAACAATAATGAGAGGATTTATGGTTTCCACCATGGTGCATTGGTTGTGTCCTGAGGGGTCTGGATAAAGGGGAACTACCCTGACATTCCAAAGGTGTGTTATCATAGATGCAAAACACAATAGACAGGCTTAGTTAAGGTAAATATTGACATTTGTCAGGGTAGTTTCTCGCTTATGACTCCATGCTATAAACTGCTTTTGGTTAAAAAGTTTCAATTTCATACTATCTTTTATGGTTACTTTAGGTCTCTGAGTTTGCAAGGCTACCACACAGGCCTTCCCTGAGCTTGTTAAGTTAGCATGTGGCCATATTCATCCACACCTCCCCGCTTTTGGTCATAAATCAATCCTAAAGATGACCAAACTTTTGGTTGGACAATGAGGTCCCATGGTGCTAGGAAGGCTTATTCTTAAGAAGTCTCATTATAGTGTTTACTCTGCTGAACAAAAGACCATTGGGGATGGGACAAGACAATAACCTTGGATGGAAGTCAAGGCCGAATTTTTTTTTTCTCCAAAGTGAAAGGCAGGTAAATGGGAGGCAGTCAGTAGTTCAGGGACTTTATTAAGAAAAGCACTCTGTATTATTTTTAACCTACTGGCTATTATGATCCAAGTTTTGTTGACTGTCTTACTTTTTTATATTTTGCATTTAATATAACATTCATTTTTAGTTGAAGGGCATAATATACACTGTTTCACTTTTTATAATCTGACCATGAGAGGGGTTTTTATTTACTATGGTCCATTTACTTTCCACTGGAAATGAAACTAGAGAACCGATGAGTCTGGGCTACCTGCCACTACTTGAGCCAATTAAGCAGAGACAGGGTTGAATCATGTATGAGCGTTTATCCCAATAATGCCTAAAAAAAAAAAAAAAAAAAAAACCAAAACAAACAAACAAAAATCACCAATAATGCCTGCAGTATGGGAGAGCAGCAGGTCACCCATGAAAATTTGCTCTACCCTTCCCCATAAGCAAGCTGCTTATATTGGGTAGGAGGACAAAGAATACATAGGAAATTAGGAATTATAGGCATGGGGAAGTAGGCATGGTTATAGGTTACAGGGAATGCTGGCTGGCGTCCCCAAAGGGTGGGCACCTCTGGGACCAGATTGTTTTAGCAACAAGGTTGTTACTCTTTCCATGATGATAGGCAGTTCTTGGAAAAAGAGAATGTTAACTCTCATGTCCTTGGATGTACCATTCCGAAGCCAGGTTAGAATATGCTTTCTCTAATCAAAACATAACAGAACAATGGAGATTAAAAATGGCGGCAGAGTAAGTGGATGCTACACAGACATGATCCCAGGACCAAACTGGAAATACAACTAAAATATAGAAAAACTCCCTGAATAATCAACTGAAGACTCACTGGAGAGAAACCTGATAACCAAAGACAGAAAGTGGAGACTGCATAGAGACTAGTAGGAGGGGCAGAGGTGTGAAAAGCCTGGCCGGGCTCCCATAGACAGCAACTGAAATTCTGGAGAGATATCTCAGCTGTGGGGGATTGCCACTGAGAACTCTGGGGTCTAATCCCCAAGCTGGGCCCCCCAGCGGAGAGCACCAGAACTGATAAGGATAGCCACATAACATCTGGCTGTGAAAAGCAGCGGGGTTGCTGTCTGCCAGGGAGGGATGGCTGGAAATGCAGGCAACCATTTAGAGCAGTGGTTCTCAACCTTCCTAATGCCGCGACCCTTTAATACAGTTCCTCATGTTGTGGTGCCTCCCATCACAAAAACAATATGTAATTATATATGTGTTTCCGATGGTCTTAGGTGACCCCTGTGAAAGGGTCGTTTGACCCCAAAGGGGTCGCGACCCACAGGTTGAGAACCGCTGACTTAGAGGGCCAATGCACAAGATTCCCTGTGGAGCTGCTCAGCCCGTGCTCTGATAGAGGGAGTGCAGAATGGACTGGAGCTGAGTGAGCAGAAGCTAGGGTTGGGGGCCAAAGGGTTAGAACATAGAAGGCAGACACCCAGGTATCCTGTGCTGAGTCATTACCTCAAACTTTTTTGAAGTGTATTTTGTCACATATGAGTATTGATACCCCAGCTTTTTTTTTGTTTCCATTTGCATGGAAATGTTTTTCCATCCCTTCACTCTTTTACTATGTGAGTCTTTTGTCATCTTTTTCATGTAAGTCATCTTTTTCATGTAGACAATTGCTATCTAGGTGGTTATGCCTGGGGGGAAGACAGTTGACCCACCGTATTGGAAAACACCTTGCCCCACATTGTGGAGTTTCTGAGGCCTATTAAGAGACTGGCAATAACAGTTAGCCTCTGGGCAGAAGCAATTGCCCCACCATGTTGGAAAAACTCTCGCCACACCTGTGGATGATTGCCTGAGGACTATTCAAGACTGAACCCAATCAGTCTGCAGGCAGAGGTGGTCTTTGGAGACTCTGAGTCTTTGCCTGATATAATTAGTCAAAAACAGTGTTTGTCACTGTCCTGCACTAGAGATTGAGAGGTGTAACAGATCTATTTAATACATAGGCAGCCAAAATGGGGAGACAAAAAAACAACTCCAAAATGAAAGAACAAGAGAATTCTCCAGAAGAGATAAATGAAATGGAGATAAGAAATTTATCTGATATTGAGCTCAGAATAATGATGGTAAAGATGCTTAACAGCATGAGAAAAGATATAGTAATGATGAAAACAGAAATAAAGAATGACAACAGAAATAACACATTGGAAGAAATACACAGCAGATTAGGGGAAGCTGAGGATTGCATAAGTGAATGATAAGACAGGGTAGAAAAAAGCATGAGGTATTCACGATAATAAAAAGCAAGGTTTTGAAACCAAGGTTACTATATCCAGCAAGGCTAGCATTCAAAATAGATGGTGCAATAGAACTTCCCAGACAAAAAAAGGGCTAAAGGAGTTTATCACCACCAAACCAACACTACAAGAAATGCTAGAGGGATTGCTACAAGGAGAAGAAATAGAGAGAGAAACTTAGGCATAAAGACCTAAAATGGCAAAAAATAAGTCCCTATGAATAATAACCTTAAAAGACTCACATAGGAAAAGAGTGAATGGATGGAAAAAAAAATTCCATGCAAATGGAAACAACAAAAAGCTGGGGTAGAAATACACTTCAAAATGAAGGCCATCACAAGAGACAACAAAGGTCACTACATAATACTAAAGGGAGCAATCCAACAAGAGGATATAACCCTAGTAAACATATATGCATTCAATATAGGAGCACCTAAATATGTAAAAACTTCTAGAAGAATTTCATGGAGAGATTGACAGCAATATAGTCATAGTAGGGAACTTTAACACCCCATTGACTTCACTGGATAGATCTTCCAGACAAAAAATCAACAAGGAAACAGTGACTCTAAAACCACACTGGATCAGATGTATTTAATTGTCATTTGTAAAACATTTCACCCCAAAGAAGCAGAATATACATTCTTCTTAAGTGCACATGGGTCATTCACAAAGATAGACCACATTTAGGACACAAAACAAGTCCCTACACATTTAAAAAGCATGAAATCATATCAAGCATCTTCTCACATCACAATGGAATGAAATTAGAAATCTACAGTAAAAATACTCAAAAACATTCAAACACATGGAGGCTAAATAGCATGTTATTAAACAATAAATGGGTTACCAATGAGATCAAGATGAAATAAAAAAACTTCCTGGAAACAAATGAAAATGAACATACCACAACCCAAAATTCATGGACACAGTGAAAGCAGTCCTGGGAGGAAAGTTCATAGCACTACAGGCCTACCTCAAAAGAGAAGAAAAACTAATAATAAACTATTTAACCTTACAACTTAAAAAATTAGAAAGAGAACAACAACCAAATCCCAAAGTAAGTATAAGGAAGAAAATAATAAAGATAAGAGCAGGAATAACAGTCCCACCCAAGCAGTTTGCAGCAGCTTTTCCATATGAATGGCCTGTCCTGGCTCAGGCTTCAGACTTTGCTAAAATCTCTCAAACAAGCTTCAGCTCATGACAGCATGCCCCAAATCTATCAATAAAGGGCCCAAGACCAGCACTAGCACCAGGCTGCCTTGCTTCACAGCTGGGCCTCACCTGGGCACCTCAAAGCCCAATACAAATAGCAATAGCAGCCATCTGCAGATCCCTCTGTAGCTCCTGCTGGGTGGCCCCAGGCAGTGGCTGACATTGCACCTCCCTGGAGGCCCTAGAGCCAGAGCACTCAGTGGAAAGCTTCAGACCATAGTAGATTACAACTCTACACATTCACAAACAATCTATTTAAGAGGCAGACTCAGTGAGCACCAAAACCCCACTGAAGCAAATCCTGGGTGTCTCCTGTATAGGAGCTCTCCCACTGTAGTTTCAGCTGGTCCTCACAGCTAATTGGCTGGAGGTCAACTCCTACCAGTGATGCCAACAGCAATTAAGGCTCAACTACAAGACTCTGCACAAAGCCCACACAGGGGCACATCTAGAGTGCCCAGCTCAAGAGACTGGGGAGGCTGAGTCACTGAGCTCTACAGGAAACCTACACTGACCCTTTGAAGTGTATATCTCTGCCTCGCCTCAGGACAAGTTGTGTTAGTAAAAAGCATGGGGTCCTGGGGATGGAGAGAGAACCTAAGACTTTAGACTTAAGACCTTAGAGCTTAGCTCCTTTAGCTAAGCTCCTCTGACCCCCCAATGCCTTTCAAAATTATATTTTGTCTCCCGACTCTTTATTGTTCTCTGGATTCCTATTTAACATCTACTTACAGCCTTCTCCAGATTCCTGAACCCTTCTAGATGCTGGGACAAGAACCCCAGCAGCGTAGGTAAATGCCTGTACTTACTGCCTCCCACAACCACATCAAAATTATAACTAAAATACAGAACAACCATCATTCAGAACTTCTTGAACCTGGCTGAATGAAAGTCCTACATCAAGACAGCGACCACGCCATCTTGGGAAACAGAGCTGCTTGAGACTAGGATCCTGGCCTCAGCACCACCCAGTCTGATCTCAGACGCATACCAGGACCCTGCAGCCACTGGGGACAGAGACCTGCGACCACAGCTACAGACCTGCGGACACCAAAAGTTCGGAGATCCCCGCGGCAGATCCGTGAGTAACAGACATCATAATTAAAATGCCAAGGGTTAAAGACAAAGAGAGAATCTTAGAAGCAGCAAGAGAAAAGCAGTTAGTTATCTACAAGGGAGCGCCCATACAACTGTCAGCTAATTTCTCAACAGAAACTTTGCAGGCCAGAAGGGAGTAGCAAGAAATATTCAGTGATGAATAGTAAGGACCTACAACCAAGATTACTCTATCCAGCAAAACTCTCATTTAGAATTGAGGGTCAGATAAAAAGCTTCACAAATAAGAAAAAGCTAAGAGAGTTCACACCTTCAAACCAGTATTACATGAAATATTGAAAGGTATTCTTTTAAAAAATATTTTTATTGATTTTAGAGAGGAAGGGAGAGGAAGAGAGAGATAGAAACATCAATGATGAGAGAGACAATCATTGATCGGGTGCCTCCTGCACACCCCCACTGGGGTCTGAGCCCGCACCCCAGGCATGTGCCCCTGACCAGAGTCAAACCTGGGACCCTTCAGTCCACAGGCTGACGCTCCATCCCCTGAGCCAAATAAGCCAGGGCTTTAAGGGTATTCTTTAAGAAGAAGAAGAAGGAGAAGTAGGAGAAGAAGAAGAAGAAGAAGAAGAAGAAGAAGAAGAAGAAGAAGAAGAAGAAGAAGAAGAAGAAGAAGAAGAAGAAGAAGAAGAAGAAGAAGAAGAAGAAGAAGAAGAAGAAGAAGAAGAAGAAGAAGAAGAAGAAGAAGAAGAAGAAGAAGAAGAAGAAGAAGAAGAAGAAGAAGAAGAAGAAGAAGAAGAAGAAGAAGAAGAAGAAGAAGAAGAAGAAGAAGAAGAAGAAGAAGAAGAAGACAGCCGTAGCCAGTTTGGCTCAGTGGATAGAGCATTGGGCTGCAGACTGAAAGGTCCCAGGTTCGATTCCGGTCAAGGGCACATGCCCAGGTTGTGGGCTCGATCCCCTGTAGGGGATGTGCAGAAGCTAGCTGATTAATGATTTTCTCTAATCATTGATGTTTCTATCTCTCTCTCCTTTCTCTTTCTCTCTAAAATCAATGAAAATATATTTTTAAAAAAGAAGAAAAAGAAATAAAAATATGAGTAATAAAATGGCAACAAAAACATATCTATTAACAATTGAATCTAAAAATCAAAATAAACGAACAAGAGATCTAATGAACAAAATAAACTGGTGAATAAAATAAAATCAGAGGCATGGAAGCATGGAACACACTGACGAATCTCAAAGGGAAGGGGGATGGAGGTGGGAAGAGTTTAATCAAAGATCTTACCTATGGACACAGACAATAGGGTGGTGAAAGCCTGGGGCAGGTTGGGAATCTGGTGGAGGGTACAATGGGGGGAAAAGGAGGGACATCTGTAATACTCTCAACAATAAAATTTTTAAAAAAGAACAAACAATATGCAAGATTGTACATAGCTTGTTGGAAGTGTGCATGGAGTACTGGAAACAATTCATAAATGCCCCAATGTGTGGATCACAAACATCTGTAGTACTACTGCCAAATGCCTCCCATAGGAAACTATTACTCTAGGCTTGCCTGGTGTCATGGACAGGATACCTGTTACTCCTGAGAATTTCCTGTTTGAACTCAGCTTTGAATCTTTGCAAGTTCCTTCCTAGAGCAGACTGAAATTTCCAGGACATTTATTTTAATATTAATATCCTATATAATAAAAGCCTAATATGCTAAGTGCCCAGTCCTCTGGTCGTCCGTTCAACCACTCAAAGCATAATATGCTAATGATATGCTAAGGCCGCTCAACTGCTCACTATGATGTGCACTGACCACCAGGGGGCAGATAGTCGACTGGTCGACCCGTTGCTATGACGTGCACTGACCACCAGGGGCAGACGCTCCAACCGGTAGGTTAGCTTGGTGCTGGGGTCTGGCCAATCGGGACTGAGCGAGATGGGCTGGACATGCCATGGAGCCCTCCCAGCTGGCCAGCCTCCCGTGTCCCTCCCCAGGCCTGATCATGCACCTGTGGGGTCCCTTGGCCTTGCCTGCATCCTCTTGTAAACCGGGCTGAGGGACCTCCCCAAGTGCACGAATTTCATGCACTGAACCTCTAGTATGTATATAAGTAAACATAGTTATTATTATTAATTTTTATTTGGCAAAGCTTCCCATGTAATATCTCAAGCATCTTTTGAAATGTAAACTTTGGGAAGGTTGTCAAGTATGCTTAACCAAAAGATTATATTAGAAATCTTTTGTAAATTTAGATTCAGTTTTATGGTATAACTTCAAAATCTATTAATTATATTTAAACCAGTTTAAATATTAAATATTTTGTCTAAACCATGGAATCTTGTTTAATTTTCTGTAGACCAACAAGATATTATACCTTAGTAAATGCCATCTGGAGGCAGAAAACACATTTTAGATAATATATAGACAAATACATAAAGACCATATACATGAATGAAATTACTAATTTTGTAGAGAAGACATAAGATTTTTTACTTGCTTCTAATGGCTTTTAAGAAGGATAGAAAATGAGAGAGAAGTTCCCAAATACCAACCTGGAAGACCTGTTGAGACTGTCAATGAAAGTGTTTTAAGGCCTGTGAATGAGTGGTGTGAACAAAGAAAGTCTAGGCTCCAATTTAAGGGCTTAAGCAAAAAAGAGAGCCTTGGCGGGGTGCTTTAGCTCACTGAAAAGTTAGAAACCCTGGTAACCTAAGATGTAACACAAGAGTGGTTTGTTAGAAATACTATGAGAAAAGGGGTTCTTCAGATGTCAGGGGTGATCAGGTCGTGACTCACTGGACCCGGTTGGGTCGCCCAGTGTCACCTAGGGATGGTTGTGTGGGCAGGTGACTCAGTATCCAGAGGGCAGGTTTATTTATTTATTTTTTATCTCAGCATTGCAGCGTTTTGAGAAAGGACTTACTCCTCAGCTGGACAGGTAGATTTCCCCCACATTGACAAAGAACAAGAGAAAGTGTAATGAAAGCAACTCTGGGTCCACTAGGGAGAAATTAGGTGGAGGAAGGGGACTGGAGCCTGACTGTTTTTTTTTTACAAACTTAAAACATTTACAAACTTTTGCAACCTTCACAACCTCTTACAAATCTTTCTACAATTTGCACAACCCCTTTTTACCCATTTAGAAATAACCATCATTAGAATAACTCAATTTCAATCCTTGTCCTGCAAAAATGTGTTTTTATACTTTTTGCCTTCTATTATAATAACTATACAATATCTTTTTCCATTTAATTTGAATTTTTAATTCTTAGAAACGTCAATTTTCAATGTTAACCAACAAGTAAATAACTAGGATTCCTTAGATTAATGATTATGAACATACTAGGGGCCCAGTGCACAAATTCGTGCACCTTGAAAGGAACAGTGGGCCGTGAGGCTGCAGTGGGCATAGGGGCGGATCTTGGCCCATCCTTTGTGCCCCTGCCCAGCCCCTCCCACCGCAGCCCCTGGTCCCCTGTCTGCCAGCAGCCCCATTCCTGCTGCTGCTGCCCTCACGTGCTGACAGCGCAGGCTCCGCTCGCACTGCTGAGGGAGTGGAGCGAGTGGGGCCGGGCGCCAGTAGTGGATGCGAGCAGCGGCTGTTGCCCCAATCAACCCTCAGGAGCAGGGGAAGGTGGAGAAGCCCTGAGGGGTGATCAGGGCTGGCAGCCGCCGCTCACACTCGCTGACGGAGCCGAGTGATTGGGGCCGGCACTGGGCACTGGCATCAGGTGCGAGTGGGACCGGCTCCAGCAGCAGGTGCGAGTGCCAGGCGGGACTGTGGCTCGTGGGAGCAAAGAATTTTCAGTAACCACCAGAGGTTTGCCCCGATGACAGCAACTGGCACCCCGTCTTGGTCTGGCACCCCTGCTCACCTGCTCCACCATACCACCTGCTGTCGACGCCCGCCTTGTTCCGTGTGCACCTACTGGTGGTCAGCGCATGTCATAGCAACTGGTTGTTCAGTTGTTCCGTCGTTTGGTCTATTTGCACATTAGCCTTTTATTATATAGGATTTTAAACATACTGTTACTTTCAAGAAAATACACCTTAAATAAAGCACAAGACATTACATCAAAAGTTTCAAATCCACTTTATAGACTTTCTGTAATAAAAAGCTAAAAAGCAGGTGAACTTAAAAGTTATCTAACAATTAATGTTTTATTATTTTATGTTATTTTAAAACATTTAAATGTTCAATAACTTTTATTATTTAATCCAGCAATGCTTCACGTTTTTAAGTCACCAAAGACTTTGAAAACTATGTATAGGCATATATAACCATCACTAAAAAGCTTTAGTAAAAACCCTTCTTTTCGGTGTTGATGTAAAAACATTGAAACCTGTAAAGAATTTTTGGGAGTTTATTTGAGCCAAACTATCGACAATCTTGGGAAGCAGTATCTCAACAGATTGGAATAGTGCTCCAGAGAATGGCAGTTTCTCATTTATTTTTATACATTGCAATCAAAGGAGGGGACGTATGTGGGGAAGCATGGGACTGCCTGGAATGTCTGTAAGGAGGATTCTCTGAAAGGTTGGGGCCTCTGAGGGGACTTTGCCGAAGGCAGCAGCCCATACCTTGACTTTTCCAAACAAGTCCAATCCCCTGGGGTGTTTAGCTAGAATATCTATGTTTAGTCTCTAAAGACCCGACCTTTCTTAAAGGACGCATGTATTTTCTCAAGGATGCTTATCCTGCTAATAGTATCTAATAGTTAATTTTAGTTCAAGCTGTTGTACCAATAAAGGCCAAAGGAGGCAGGTGAACAAGGCTACTTGCCTTAGCCCTCTCTTTCACAGAAATGTGTGTTAGAGCAATCTGTTCATCCATCGCTCATGGTCTGCCGGTCAGCCCCGGCAGATGTAGATGGGTTACATGAAATCCATTGGTGATAGATTAGAGAGGTGGGAGAAAGCAAAGGAGGGGGGGAACCCCTGGGATTGGATAAAAAGTAAAATGATAGACACATACTTAGGTGGATGCAGGATAGTCAACAGTCAACAATTAACATGATAACAATAACAATGAAGGACCCCAAGGGGTCTGGAAAAAGGGAAGTTATAAGTTACCCAGACATTTCAAGGATATCCTATCTAATAATAGACAAACATGGTAATTAACCATAACTTCGCTACCCTTCCCATTGGCTAATCAGGGCGATATGCAAATTAACTGCCAACTAAGATGGCGGCTAATTTGCATACTGCAGGCGCAATGCTGGGAGGCGAAAGGGGAAGAAGCC
>NW_005356042.1:38530-43409 GCF_000412655.1 Myotis brandtii | reverse complement strand
GATGTCCGACTGCAGCTTAGGCCTGCTCCCCGCTGGCAAGTGGACATCCCCCGAGGGCTCCCAGGCTGCCAGAGGGATGTCTGACTGCCAGCTTAGGCCCAATTCCCCAGGGAGCAGGCCTAAGCCAGCAGGTGGTCATTCCCCGAGGGGTCCCATACTGTGAGAGGGCACAGGCTGGGCTGAGGGCCCCCCAAGTGCACAAATTTTTGTGCACCGGGCCTTTAGTAATATGTATATATAAATAGGATATAATTATTATTTCCTTATTTGACAGAACTTCCCATATACCTTAAGTATAAAATTTTCCTTCATAAGTAGAAAAAGCAAACCCTTGAGGCATTCCAGAGCCTATTAGAATGACCTAAAGCTAATTCTATGTCACGAAAAAGCTTCTTAAAATTCAAACCCTGCGAAGGTAGTCAAATATATTAGACCAAAAGATTATATGTTATATATTATTATTCTTGTTTATCAGTATTAAATAATTAATTCATTTAAAGTGACAACCAAAGATATTAAATACAACATAGGCTAGTAAAACTTCAATTCTTATGATTAAGAAGATGGGCTTTTCAGTAATCAAGTTCCTGATTAACATAACATAACTATTTCAATAATATATAAAACCTTTGCTTCCTAGGCAAATACAGAAAAACTTTTTCCCTTTTAACAGACTGGAAAAGAACCAAACAAATTCTGTATTAGTTTACTTTAGATTCATTTATCTAATTAGATTTATTATTCAGTATACCTATAATTATAGGTATTCCTTTTAAGATTTCTCTTCACAACCCTTCTATAACTTTCACAAACCTTCTTGCCCATTCAGAAATAACCAGCTTTAGAACAACTCACTTTCTTTTTCCCTTTAAAATGCATCTCCATACCTCATGCCTTCTATTACCCAACCCATACAACTTCTTTAAAATTAGTTAGAATTCTTAACTCTTAGAAACAATTTTTAGGTGACAAGTAAGTAATTAACATTCCTCAGATTAGCAATACATTCACATTTTTAAGATATATATTTCAAATAAAATGTAAGATATATTCATTAACACTTTCTCCATCTTCTCTGCAATAAGAAGCCCAAAGTAGGCAAACTCAGCTCAATTAATATTTCAGTATCCAGTTATTTCAAAATACCTAGATATTTAATACTTTTTAACTCAGCAAGACTCCAAAGTTTTAAGTTACTTAAGTTATCAAAGACTTGAGAAAACTATGTTTAAATAAATACAATTATATTGTGAAACTACCAAAACCCTTCCTTTTAGTTATATCTATTTATTATGTCTTAACAACTCTATGAGATTTTAAAGCCAATTATTATCCAAGCCATTTTCCTGATAAATTTTGTAACAGGGATAACATGACCTTGACAACTTTTTAGGAGACTAGAGAAAAGGTTGGGGGAGGAGGAGGGGGGAGCAGGCCCTGCAGCCTGTTCTCTAGCCTCTTAGATTCAAAAGTGCCACATTCCTTCCTTACAAGGGGAGGGGCTGTATTCCTCTCTGTAGTTTCTGAAAGGCATGACTAAAAGTGAGATTTCTAAGGCTGCAGTTTGTTAGGTCTGTTTGATCAAATAATTGAATCAATACTCCTTCCCCTGGGAACTGACCTGTAGGCCACTTCACAATGGACATTCCACTTGCTTAGACCACATTGCACTTGCTAAGACCATTATCTCTCCCCTCCGGAGTTTCCCAGAATCCAGACCTGCACAGAGAATTCTCTGCCCAGAAAAAGCCCACCTAGAATTCCTTAAAAACCTCCAACTCCCTGTCTTTAGGGGCTGGTGCCTTTTTGGGGCTCAGTCCATCTGGTTTTCCAAATGACCTAATAAATTCATAATTCTTTATCCCTTTTGGCCTTGTGTGTTCCTCCTTTGGCGACCCTAACACAGTTGGAGGGGTAGAGTGAAAGGGTAGCATTGAAGATGCTTACTCACCCCAGTGATCAAACAGGTTTGGGAAGAAAGAGGCCTAGGTGAGAGAGTAAGCATCTCCCGTGTAAAAGAAAAATTTAATTGTCTTACCCGTCATGCTGAGGACCACCCTTAACTCCATCCCTTCAATGGTGATGCTCTTAGTGGAGGCCTATTGGAGTGTTGGGCCCCCTCAGTTCAAGGCCACCATGTGGATTGGTTCTGGTCCTGGTGACCTCCCAGACCCCAGTGGCCAATCTTGAGGCAGAGGGGACAAGGCCCTTAGGTGACATATGGCTTAAAAGCAAGCTGTTTGTTTCTATGGGATGGCTTTCTTGCTCTTTCCCTGCCCCATCTCCATTGTTAAAAACACTGCAAGTTATTTCTAGCAATTGCTCAGTGGGGGCCTGGGGTCCTAAGACTAGTTTTTGGTAACTTTTCCCTAATGTTTGGGGCTGCCTGTTGGATAAAATGCATCCCCAAAGTTCTGGGCCATTAACATACCCAAACAACTCCTTTAACAGGCTCCCTATTTATTACATTCCTTAGAGATAACATGCTAAGGTTTGGCTGATAATGAGCTCTGCTTGGGATTTAAGCATTAGCAAAACAACCTTAATTGGAGAATAGTGCTACAATTTAGAGATTTATCTACAGGCCAGAATTCCCTGTCCCCAAGTTGGTATTGGGGCTGATGATCAGCTGGGTCAAAGAGAGGTTTAGAATGAAGAAGAATTTGGTAAGCGGTGCAGTCCTGACAGAGAGAAGGGTGACTGCAGAGAAGGATGAAGGCTTGGATGTAGCGTGGTGGCAATAGCTGTCTAAGTCAGTGAGGGTATTGAAATTTAAAGTGCCATTCTCAGGCCAGACAAGTTCATTATCATATTGGGGCCAAGCTGTGTTGCAGTAGAAAATGAGCCCTTTGGGTCTGATGTTGTCTGTGAGGTTAAGGTGGTTAAGATTCCGTTAGAGGCAACCTAAAGGGGTGCTGGTTCCCCATAATGGGTTGGTGTGGTAGAGTGGGAAAGGTACGTAAGAAGTCTATCCCGGAGGTGAGAAGTCCAAAAGGAAGGCATCCCAATGGTCTGAACTAAGCACTAGAGAGAAGAGGAAGGCTGACGGCTGTGTTAGGGTATCCCAGTAACACAGGGTAGCCAGGTCCTGAAAGAGTGTACCCTCTGGCCCCCCTCAGGAGGACTTTGGTGAGGCAAAAGCTGGCAAATAAGAGGGTCAAGGGGAGTGACTTATTCACCAGAAATTCGAGTGGCCCGTGTGGTCTGGAAAAGCCTGCAGCCAGGAGTGGGGGTCCCTATGGGATCCTTGGCTGAAAGAAGCCAGGTCAAGAGACATTATGAGGGTTATAAGAAATTTTATTACATTCTCTCACAGTGGGCTGAGACCAGTGTGTGGGTATCAGCACCAAGGGGGTGATTAGGTTCTCTTATATGGGGTAGAAGTATGCAACACAGGGTCAAGCAGAGGAGAGGGCATGAGTAGGCCAAGGGAGGAGATTGCGGAGGTCGGTCAAGCAAAGAGGGGATTCATCTTATCTTGCTTCTGCAGGTGCCAGCCATCTGCTCCAAGCTATGGGAAAAGGCTTATAACAATATTTCAGAAAACATGTACAAGTAAAAAGAGATTAAGGGTAGTTCACCCTAACACCTACAAATTAATGTTGCTGCTCATATTAATAAGAATAATTATATTTGTTCTTTAGGCTTTTCCCAAACCCTATGTATATAGTCCAACTATTAATAATTACTGAAAATGTATAACTTTGCATTATCAATAATGCTCTTTTTATGGATTCTCTTCAGAAATTTAGAAAAAAGTGATATTGCAAAAAGTTAGTAAAAGAGAAAAATTAAGAAGGGAATTTTATATATATGAACTAGTGGTCCAGTGCACAAAATTTGTGCACATTAAAAGGGAATTAATTAGAGGAAATATTTTAATATTGCTATTTGCCCTTTCTCTATAATAGAAGTATCAGAGATGAAATAAATTAGTAAAATGTATATGAAAATCTTCCTCCTGTCAGAGTCTGGGGCACGCCGCAGGACCCAGAGTCAAGTCCCCCCCCACCCGCATGCACCTTGAAATCACGTGAGACCCAGACCCGGCGAGCCCCACCTCCGTCAAGCCCCACCAGGTGGGGGCGTGTCCTGAGGTCCCCCGTCAAGCCCCATCGGGTGGGGGGGCGCAGCCTCAGGTCCCCCTCCCCGCCTCCGCTGTGGGCACAGCCATCTTGTGATGGTGTGAAGGAGTGAGGATCAATTTGCATATTACCACTTTATTATATAGGGTTTTATTTATTTTCATATATTTTTATTGACTTCAGAGAAGAAGGGAGAGGGAGAGAGAAATAGAAACATCAATGATGAGAGAGAATCATTGATTGGCTGCCTCCTGCATGCCCCCTACTAGGGATCGAGCCCGAGACCCGGGTATGTGCCCTTGACTGGAATTGAACCTGTGACCCTTGAGTCCACAGGCCGACGCTCTATCCACTGAGCCAAACCAGCTAGGGCTACTTATTTTATTTATTTTAGAGAGTGAAAGGGAGAGAGAGAGAAAGAGAGAAAGAAACCTTGACTTGTTGTCGCTCTTATTGATGCACTCATTGGTTGATTCTTGCATGTGCCCTGACCAGGGATCGAAACAGCAACCTTGGCCTATTGGAACGATACTCCAACCAACCGAGGTCCCTGGCCAGGGCCAGCAGGCATCTACTTACACTTTAAGAAGAGGACACTGTCACTTCAGGAAGACAAAGACAGCATTGGTTGCCAACAGTAACACTTAGCTTCTGAGCAAATACTAGGATTTTGAGGAAATTGTGTGAGTGAAAGCCCTGGCATTTGGCTTTTATAGCAAGTGCCTGACTTAAGCTTGGATTGCAGAGGCCCCTTTCAAAGAGGGCTGGCTTAGAGGCGGCGTCTGGAATAGACA
>NW_005356042.1:37453-38469 GCF_000412655.1 Myotis brandtii | reverse complement strand
TCATCCATCCAGTGAATGAATTGTACAACCATTACTCTGAATTCTTTTTCTGTCATGTTGCATGCTTCAATTTCACTAATTTCCTTTCTTGGCGACTCCATTTTCTTTCCTCTGGGGATTGTGTCGTCTCCCCATCTGACTATTACCAGAAGGTTCAAACGTCAAGTTGTGTGTTCCTGGGCTGTGTTCAGTGGGAGCTTCGCACCACCCTAGTGTCACTGAAGAGCTCCGACACTAAGATGTGTAGCTGCCATGGGTTGGTGGGAACCAGGCTCACCCAGAGTCATTGTCACCAGCGCTCAGTGTGGCCTCTTGTGTGCACCTTGAATCAGGGACCCCGCCTGCACCGTGCTGAAACAGAGACCCCCCCCCAGCATGTGCCGAAAATCAGAGCCCCCTATTGCGTGCCAGGAGTCAGAGTTCCCCAAGAATCCAGTATCAGAGTCTCTGTTGCTTCGCACAGCCTTGCACTGAGAATCAGGGTCCCTGTGTGCACATGCACCAAGAATTGGAGTCAGTGGCTCTTAGTGTGAATGCACTGGGAGTCAGGGATCCTAGGCGCACGTGATAAGAAACAGAGTCAAGTCACTGGTGCCTACTGCTGCCTCCCGTCCTGTCGAATTGGGGTCCTGGTCATCTTGGGGGACTTCAGTGAGCGCTTGCCCAGAATCAAAGTCAGGTGGCACTGCCGCCCTGCATGAGCTTCGGGTTTGGTCACCTGATTGCCTTTTGGGGAACAGATTCCCAGTGTCTGACCACTCCTAGGCTCAAGTTCCCTCAGAGGCGCTGTGGGAAACAGATTCCCAGTGTCCACAAGCTCTCAGGCTCAAATTCCTGTAGGGCTCTGCGCATCGTGTGAGGGGCGGGTCTATCAGTTACTATGGCGCTGCCTGCGAGCCTGCAAGGAGGGGGGTGGGCTCTGTTACTCACAGAAATCTGCCGTGGGGATGTCTGGATTCTTGGTGTCTGTGGGTCTGTAGCTGTGGTTGCAGGTCTCTGTCCCCAGTGGCTGCAGG
>NW_005356042.1:12228-37190 GCF_000412655.1 Myotis brandtii | reverse complement strand
GCTCTGCCATCTAAGACTGCCTGGTTTGGCAGCCTGTTGGAAGACCTGCAGAATCTAACTGTCCCTAATTCATTCACACACACACCACACACATCCACACACTCCTCTATTGCTCCCTCACTGTCTCACACTCTCTCCTTCCCTACCTTCCTGCCGGTCACCATCTTCCATCCACCCAGTACTTTTTCTTATAGTATAACTCAGGTATAAATGATTGACAAGGCAAAGGGAATACAGTATGTGCCAGGGTCCATACCTCCTGTTGGATTTGTAATGGATGATTGTTTATAATTAATACTATCACCAGTATGATACTTATCTCGGTGGTCATGCCATTCTGGCTGTAACTAACAAAAATATTTATCACTACATTGTATAAGTTTAAGGAACACAGATAATCTTTAACTAGAAGGCTTTGGTATGCTTGCTAAGGACGGTAAAATTGGTTAAAGGTCACAGCATGAAATCCAAGACACAAAGATGGAGTTTGTTTTTGTGTATAGCCGCATCTACACAGAAAAGCAAAGTTGTAAGTGAGAAACTTGGATATTTGGCCAAAGGGGTTTCTAAAGAAAATGTTGAAGGTGGGGCCACGTATCTTGCTGATTATACTAAAACTAGGGGCCCAGTGCAAGAAATTCATGCAAGGGGCTTGGCCCTTGCAGCCGCAGCTTTGTCTGAAAGGTCATCCGGAAGGTTGTCTGGAATGACATCCGGAAGGTCATTCAGCTGTCCGGTCTAATTAGCATATTACAATTTTATTATTATAGATGTGAGAGAAAAAAGAAATTTAGGAAGGAAATTTTAAGCAAAAAGGAACCAAAACTTGATCATTTGGGAAATTTTCAGCTTATCCAAACTGTAAGCATGCTAAAATTAGGAGATTCACTGTGGGGAAAGTGTGCTCTAGACAGAGAGGATGTGTACACCTTTTTCTGAAGCATTGGGTGACTCACAGATCCAATCAACCATTTAAATAGAAACACTACAAATGGACTTATCCAATCAAGAATGATCTGTGGAGTATCCTCTTGTCTAATTGTGTGAGTTCCTGTGACAAATAGGAGACACACCAGGTCTTGTCAAATGTTAGATCAGCAGAATCAGTACTAGCTTGAACTGGAAGAGACAGAGACAGAAAATGGATTAATAGAGATAATTGACCACAAACATGTGTGACCCTTCAAGAAAAAGGATGAATGACTCTGGACACAGAGGCAGAGCCTGAGGAGTTGTGGATCTTGAGAGCTGAGATACAACTAGAGGGCAAAGTCTCGAGCCACAGAGAATTACTCCCAAACCTTAAAAACTAATGGAATTTGCTCTGTTGGATTTTCAGTTTGCTTGGGACTGGTAACTTTTTGTGTGCTTATTGGCCATCCATCTAATCACTTTGGTGAATGTTAATATATTTTGCCTATTGGCAGGATTTATTTTTTAATTTTGGGAGTTCTTTATTTATTTTAGATATTAGTACTTAGTCAGAAATGTGATTTGCAAGGATTGTATTTTATCCTCTTAACAAGGTCTTTCACAGAGCACAAGATTTTCATTTTGAAGGGTCCAATTTATCAAATTTGTCTTTTGTGAATCATAATTTTATTTTCCATTCTAAGATCTCTTTGTCTGGCTCTCCATCCTCAAATATATTTCTTTGTGTTTTTTTCCTAAAAGTTTCATAGTTTTATGTTTTTACATGTAAGTCTATGATCCATTTTTTGTTCATTTGTGTTATGTTATTGTAATCATATGAGTAATGTTATCTGAATTAAAAGCATATGACTTAGGCAGATAATTTTGGTTTGTTTGGTTTTTGCCCATGAAACCCCAATTGTTTCAGCACCATTTGTGAAAAGATTGGCTTTCCTCCATTGAATTTTTTTTACAACTTTGTCAAAAATCAGTTGGGTGTGCTTATGTGAATCTCTTTCTGGGTTCTTTGTTTTGTTTCATTAACCTATGGGTCAGTTTTTGCCAGTACCACACAGTCTTTGTTATTGTATCTGTACATTAAGTCTTGAAATTGGGTAGAGTTAATTTCTTCCACTTTAGTCTTTATCAAAATTACTTTATCTAATTCAGTTCCTATGTCTTTCCATATAAATTTTAGAGTAATCTGGACTATATTTATTATGGTAACAAAATAGTGGCCCTACAATATATCCACATCCTAATCCCTGGAATCTGTGAATCTCTGTTACATGGCAAGGAGAATTGAGTTTGCAGATGGAATCAATGTTGCTAACCATCTTTCCTTAAGTATAATTATGCTGGATTACAGTATTCTGGTGGATATAATGTAATAACAAAGGTCTTTAAAACAGAAGAGGAAAGTAAAAGAAGTCAGAATGATGTGCTGTGAGGACTCTACCTGTTGTTGCCTGCTTTGAAGATGGATACAGAGGGCCATGAGCCAAAGAATGCAGGCAGGCAGTCTCTAGAAGCTGGAAATGGCAATAACAATAATATTAATGAGGAGAAGGAAGAAAAATAAGAAGGCTCTTTTTGAACCTCCAGAAGGAAATGCAGCCCTGCTACTCACACTTGCTTTTAGTACAGTAAGACCCATCTTGGACTTAAACAGAACTCTAAGGTAATTTGTATTCTTTTAAACCATTTGTTACAGCAGCAATAATATGTCTTCAAAAATTCTTGCTGGGATTTTTAACAGAAATTGCATCAATGTGGAGAGAATTTACATTTTTACTATGTTTAGTCTTTCCATCCATAGGAATAGTGTGTTTATATATTTTTAGATCTTTTATGTCTTTCACCAGTGTTGTATAGTTTCACAAATCCTATATATGTTTTGAGATTTACACCTATGTATTTTTTACTGATTATAAATAATATGGTTTTTTATTGATTTTTTTTTTATTGAGAGAGGAAAGGAGGGGAGAGAGAGAAAGAGAGAAAGAAACATCCATCAGTTGCTTTCCATAATCCACAACCTGGGTATGTGCCCTGACCAGGATTGAACCAGCACCTTTTGGTACACGGGATGATGCTCAATCAACTGAGCCACATTGGCCAGGGTGTACATATTTTTAATTTCAGTGTTCACATGTCAGTTGATAGTATATAGAAATACAACTGATTTTTGCATGTTTATCTTCTACCTTGTGACTTTTCTGAACTCACTTGTTCTAGAATATTTTTAATGACTTGTTGAGATTTTCTACATAAATCAGTCATGTCATCTATAAATAAGGTCAGTTTTATCTGTATGCCTTTATAGCCTTTCCTTACCGCACATACAAAACTTCAAGCACTATGTTAAATAAGAGTGGTGAGAGCAGAAATTCTTGCTTCTTGGTCTTCAGGAGAAAGGATTTACTATTATACCATTAAGTATAATATTTACTGTAAGTTTTTTGTAGGTATTTTTTATCAATTGAAGTTTCTCTATTCCTATTTTTCTCAGTTTTTATCATGAATGGGTGTTAAATTTTAACTAATGTTAAGTCTGTCTCAATTGATGTGATTGTTTTCTTCTTCAGTTTGTTAAAATAGTAGATTATATTAATTTCAAAGCCCTGGAGTGAACTCCATTTGGTCATGTAAAATGTTTTTTATATACTGCTGAATTCTCTACTGTTTTGCTAAGGATTTTTGTGTCTATATTCATGAAGTATATTAGATTATATATTTCTTATTTTATACAGTTTTTGTCTGTCTTTAGTATCAAGGTAATATTAGCATTCTATTTTCTGGAAGAATTGTATTTGTTAAGCATTTGGTAGACTTTTCCAGTAAAATTATCTGACTTTGGATCTGTCTGCCCCCTGGTGGTCAGTGCACATCATAGCGAGTGGTTGAGTGGCCTTAGCATATCACGCTTTGATTGGTTGAACGGACGACCAGACAACTGGACACTTAGCATATTAGGCTTTTATTATATAGGATAGATACTTGTTTGTTGCCATTTTAATTCTTTATGCCTGTGTTCCTTCTTCCCTTTCTATTTCTTCTTTTTATGGCAGCCCCTTTAGAATTTCTTGCATTGCTGGCTTGGTGGTAATAAACTCCCTTAGCTTTTTTTTTTTGTATGTGAAGCTCCTGATTACACCTTCAATTTTGAATGATAGCCTTGCTGGATAGAGTAGTCTTGGATTCAGTCTCTTGCTTTGTATCACTTTGTACACTTCATTCCATTCCCTTCTGGCCTGATGTTTTTCTTTTGAAAAATCAGTTGATAGTCTAATGGGAGATCCCTTGCAGGCAACTTTCTGTATTTCTCTAACAGCCTTTAAGATTCTTACTTTGTCATTGATGTTTGCCAATTTAATTATGATGTGTCTCGGTATCGGTCTTTTTGGGTTTATCTTGTTTGGGACTCTGTTTGTTGAACTTGAGAGACTTTTTTCTTCCCAAGTTCAGGGAAGTTTTCTGTCATTACTTATTGAAACAGGTTTTCTATTCCTTGCTCACCTTTCTCTGAAATCAATAAAAACATATTTGAAAAATTAAAAAATGTTTGTATGTAAGAAAGATTAATAGGATTAAATATGTAACCCTATTAAAATAGCATTATTACTATCAAGATTGATGTTTCTATATGTAGCAAATTAATTAGTTGCATATTAGCTAGATATAATAAATAAAGCTGGCAAATGAATGTGCAGATGTCTAGTGCACTAAAATACACTAGGAGAAGATGGGCACAACTGCAACATAATCTTTATCAGTAACTTCTGTCTTCAAGGGAATTTAGAAAAATAATAAAAGTCATTTGGATAAATTTGGAGGCATTTTGGAGACAGATCTTAATTCAAACCCTCTTTGTTTAGTGGCAGAGTCCTTGTGACTGTTATCTAATCTTTCAGTCATTTTTCTCATCCTAATAGAGACCATAATAACCTGTTCAACAGGGTTGTTGAGATGTGCTCAGTATTTGCTGATTCCTCTTCTTTCTTAACTTTGTGCTTGACTTTCCAGAGAGTGGATGGACCTAAACTTAGTTTACCATGTTTTTTAATATTTTTTTATTGTTGACAATATTATAGATGCGTCCCCCATTTCTTCCCCCCTTTGATCCCCTCCACCCAGGCCCCACCCCAATCCCAGGCCTTCACCACACTATTGTCTGTGTCCATGGACTATGCATATATATAAAAGGCTAATATGCAAAGTTTCCCCTCGGGAGTTCGACTGGGAGACTGGGAGTTCGATCGCTCACTATGACGTGCACTGGCCCCCAGGGGGCAGCACGGAACGAAGGAAGGCCCCAGCTGGCAGCGGGAAGGCCCCGATCGGCCCTGATTGATGGCCAGGACTAGGGACCCTACCCATGCACCAGGCCTCTAGAATGTATTTCAGAGAGGAAGAGAGAGGGAGAGATAGAAACATCAATGATGAGAGAGAACCATTGATTGGCTGCCTCCTGCATGCCCCACACTGGGGATCAAGTTTGCAACCGAGACATGTACCCTGACTAGGAATTGAACTGTGACCTCCTGGTTCATAGGTCGATGCTCAAACCCTGAGCAACACTGGACAGGCTATTTTTATTAATATTTTAAGCACCTCCTGCTTGAGGTGGCAGTGAGGGGGTGCCAGTGAGTCTGGAAGAGCTGAGACATTAGAAGGAGAGGAACTGCCCACCCCACTACCCCACTACAAGCTACAGACATGACTCCCAACGAGTCTATTCAAACCATTCTGGTCAGGACCCAGATACTCCAATAGAGCCCATGTCCATAGGGGCAGGGAGAACAGCTCAGAACAGGGACATTCAAGGTGTGAGACTTGAGGCAGACCCAGCCTCTGACCTACAGAGGCCCCACCCACTGGATACCTTGGGGCAGTTCCTCATAAAGGGCCTGCAAAAGGACTTACTTGGACTCACTTCTGAGCTCCAGCACAGACACAGCAGTTTGAAAGGCATTAGAGACATATGGGGAGGAACTGAATTGTTTGGCATCAGGGTGAGAGCTGGAGAGTAGCTTTCTCCCAGACAGAAGTGCTGGCAGAAGCCATTGTTCCTTTGATGACCCCTTCCTCCACAGAGCCAGCAGACTGGTGACATATCTGAGTTTCCATCAATCTAGTTTACACTGCTTGCCCCACCTGGTGATTGATTCCCTGAGGTCCTGCCCCACCCAACTTTCCAGCCCACCCAAGCTGTCTCCAGTGGCTTTAATATCAGGCTTCAGATTTTCCTAAAATCTCTCAAACAAGCAGCATCTAGTCTTTAGCAAGCCGATACCACTCGCTAAGTGGCCCCAGGCCCATCACTACCAACATCCAGCCTTGGTTTACATGTTGGCCTTGCCTGGCACCTCCAAGCCCAGCATAAGAAGCAGACACCTGCATATCACTTTGCACCTATGGCAGTGACTGACCTTGGCCTGCATCTCCTGGGAGGCCCCAGAGCCAGCACACCCAGTGGCAGTTTTAGACCACTTCGAAGCACCACCACCCAACCATCTCCACAAGTAACACACTCAAGGGTTGACTCAGTGAGTACTTCAGAGCCCTGCTGAAGTAAGCCTTGCTCTGTGTGGTGGGCCCCTGCACAGCTGATCCTCCAAGTTGGTTGGAGGTGGGTGGGCAGTGGCTACATCTAGTCCTTGCAGCTTATCATCCCAAGTAAATCCATCCCATTGATGTGCCAACAGCAATCAAGACTCAATTACAACAGAAGGGTGGATAGCCCACACCTTGAGTGCCCAGCTGGGGTGATCAGCGAGGCTGTGCCATTGAACACTACAGGACACCTACTACATTAGGCCATGCTACCAAGCCTAGGAGATGTAACAGCTCAACCTAATACATAGAAACAAACACAGGGAGGTGGCTAAAATGAGGAGACAAAGAAACATGTCCCATATGAAAGAAGAGAACATAACTCTAGAAAAATAACTAAACAAAATGGAGACAAGCAATCTACTAGATTCAGAGTTAAAAACAATGGTTATAAGGATGCCCAAGGAACTTAGTGAGTACCACAACAGCATAAAAAATAACCAGTCAGAAATGAAGGATGCACTAACTTAAATAATGAATAATTTAAAGGTAATCAACAGTAAAGTAGGTGAATCTGAGAATCAAACCATCAATTTGGAATATAAGGAAGCAAAAAACACCCAATCAGAACAGCAAAAAGAAAGAAAAATCCAAAAAATGGGGATAGTGTAAGGAGCTTCTGGGACAACTTCAAGCATACTAACATTCGCATCATGGGGGTGCTAGAAGGAGAAGAGAGACGCAAGAAATTGAAAATCTATTTGAAAAAATAATGACAGAAAGCTTCCCTAACTTCATGAAGGAAACAGACACACAAGTCCAGGAATCACAGAGTTCCAAAGAAGAAGAACACAAAGAGGCTCACGCCAAGACATATCATAATTAAAATGCAAAAAGTTAAAGACAAAGAGAAAATCTCAAAAGCAGCAAGAGAAAAGCAGTTAGCTACCTACAAGGCAGCTCCCACAGACTGTTAGCTAATTTCTCAAAAAAAAAAAAAAAAGTAAAGAAAAAACAACAAAAAACTGAAGGCCCGAGAGAGTGACAAAAAATATTCTAAGAGATGAAATACAAGGAACTACAATCAAGATTACTCTATCCTGCAAAGCTATCATTTAGAATCGCTGGACAGATAAAGAGCTTCCCAGACAAGAAAAAGCTAAAGGAGTTCATCAGCATCAAACCAGTGTAATTTAAAATGTTAAAGAGTCTTCCCAAAGAAGAAATAATGATAGACAACTTCCATAATCTGGTAAAGGAAAAAGTCACACAAGTTCAGGAAACACAAGAGTCTCAATCAAGATGAACCCCAAAAGACCCACACCTAGACACATCACAATTAAAATGGCAAACCTTAAACACAAAGAGATAATCTTAAAGGCAGCAAGAGAGAGACAAAAAGTTACCTACTAGGGAGCTTCCATTAGACTACCAGCTGATTTCTCAATAGAAACACTTCAGGCCAGAAGGGAATAGTATGAGTTATACAAAGTCATGAAAAGCAAGGGACTTAATCTAAGACCACTCTATCCAGCAAGGGTATCATTTAAAATTGAAGGCAAAATAAAGAGCTTCCTAGACTAAAAAGACTAAAGGAGTACATTATCACCAAGTCAGCATTGTAAGAAATGGACTGCTTTAAGAAGAAGAAAATTAGAGAGGAACAAAGGTATAAAGAAAAAATGGCAATAAATAAGTACTTCTCATTAATAATATTAAGTGTAAATGGACTAAATTCCCCTACCAAACACATAGTGTAGCTGAATGGGTAAGAAATTGACCTGTATATATGCTGTCTACAAGAGACCCAACTTAGAACAAAATATTCACACAGACTGAAAGTGAAGGGATGGAAAAAAATATTCCATACAAATGGAAACCAAAAAAAAGTTGGGTAGCAATACTCATATCTGAATAAATATACTTCAAAACAAAAGCCATAGCAAGAGACAGAGAAGATCATTACATAATACTAAAGGGATCTATCCAACAAAAAAATATAACAATTGTTAACATATATGCATCCAATACAGGAGCACCTAAATATATAAAAATATTCTTGATGGACTTTAAGGGAGAGACAGGCAGAAATACAGTCATAGTAGAGTACTTTAATATCCCACTGACATCACTGAATAGATCTTCCAGACAAAAAAAATCAACAAGGAAATAGTGTCCTTAAATGACACACTAGATCAGTTGTATATAATTGATATTTACAGAACATTTCATCAACAAATGGCAGAATATACATTCTTTTCAAGTGCACATCGATCATTCTCAAAGACAGACCATATGTTAGGACACAAAATAAGTCTTAACAAATTCAAGAAGTTTGAAATCATATCAAGCACCATCTCAGATCATGACATGAAACTGGAAATCAACTACAATAAAAAAACTCAAAAACATTCAAACACATGGAGGTTAAATATCATGTTATTAAACAATGAATGGATCACCAATAAGATCACAGAATAAATAAAAAAGAAATGAAAACGAACACACAACAAACCAAAATATATGGGACACAGCAAAAACAGTCCTAAAAGGGAAACTCATAGCATTACAGGCCTACTTCAAGAAACAAGAAAAAGCTCAAATAAGCAATCTAACCCAATAACTGAAATAATTATAAAGAGAACAACATGAAAAGCCCAGAGTAAGTAGAAGGAAGAAAGTAATAAAGATAGGAGTGGAAATAAATGGCACAGAGAAAAAAAATCAATGAAACCAAGACCTAGTTCTTTGAGAAGACAAACAAGATTGATGAACCTTTAGCCACACTCATGAAGAAACAAAGAGAGAGTACCCAAATAAATAAAATCAGAAATGAAAAGGTGGAGTAACAACTGACACCACAGAAATACAAAAGATTGTAAGAAAATAGTATGAACAACTATGTGTCAACAAACTAACAACCTGGATGAAATGAACAAATTCCTAGAAAAAGACAATCTTCTAAAACTGAATCAGGAAGAATCAGAAAACCTGATAAGAACTAATGAAATTGAAGCAGTAATCAATAAACTCAGCAAACAAAAGTCTTGGACCACATGGCTTCACAGGCAAGTTTTACTAAATATTCAAAGAAGAATTAGCACCAATCCTACTCAAACTATTACAAAATATTTAAGAGGATGGAACATTTCCAAGTTCTTCTTATGAGGCCAGCATTATCCTAATCCCAAAACCAGATAAAGATACTACAAAGAAGAGAATTACAGGCCAATATCCCTGGTGAACTAATATCCTCAACAAAATATTAGCAAATCAGATCCAGCCATACAATATAAATATTATACACTATGACCAAATATGCTTTATTTAAAAGATTCAAGGCTGGTACAATATTCACAAATCAGTAAGTGTAATACATCACATAAACAAAATGAAGGTTAAAATTCACACGATCACATCAATAGATGCAGAAAAAGCATTCAACAAAATCCAACACCCATTTTTAATAAAAACTCTCAGCATAGTGGGAATAAAAGGATCATACCTCAACACAATAAAGGCCATATGACAAACCTACAGCCAACATAATACTCAATGGGCAAAAACTAAAAACATTTTCCTCAAGAACAGGAACAAGGCAGGGATGTCCACTTTCACCACTCTTATTCAACATAGTACTAGAAGTCATAGCCACAGTGATCAGACAAGAAGAAAAAAATAAATGGCACCCTAATTGGAAAGGAGGAAGTCAAATTGTCATTATTCACAGATGATATGATATTGTACATAGAAAACCCTAAAGACTCCACCAAAAAAAACTACCAGTTTTAAAAAATGAATTTGGCAAGGTAGCAGGATACAAAATCAACATACAGAAATTGATGGCATTTTTTTATACACCAATAATGAACTCTCAGCAAGAGAAACTAAAAAAAAGTCACTTACTATTGCAACAACAAAAAAATAAGATACCTTGGAATAAACTTAACCAAGGAGGTAAAAGACCTGTACTTGGAAAACTATAGGACACTGAAAAATGAAATAGAGGAAGATACAAACAAGTGGAAGAATATGCCATGTTCATGGGTTGGAGGAATTAATATCATTAAAATATCCACACTACCCAAAGCAATATATAGATTGAATGCAATCCCTATTATAATACCAACGGCATATTTCACAGATTTATAACAAATGCTCCAAAAATTTATATGGAAACAAAAAAGACCCTGAATAGCCGCAGCAATCTTGAGAAAGAACAAAGTTGGAGGAATCATAATACCAGATATCAAACTATATTCCAAAGCCATTGTAATCAAAACAGCCTGGTACTGGCATAAGAACAGGCAGATAGGTCAATGGTACAGAAGAGAGGACCCATAAATGAACTCATGCCTTTATGGTCAATTAATATTTGACAAAGGAGGCAAGAACATACAATGGAGTAAAGACAGTCCCTTCAATAAATGGTGCTGGGAAAATTACTCCTGTACATGCAGAAAATAAATCTAGACCATCAACTTAGACCATCCACAAGAATATACTCAAAATGGATAAAAGAGTTAAATGTAAGTCATGAAGCCATAAAAATCCTAGAAGAAAACAGGCAGTAAAATCTCAGACATCTCAAGTAGCAGAATTTTCACTGATACATCTAGGTCAAGAGAAACAAAGGGAAAAAATAAAGAAACGTGACTATATCAAACAGCAAAGGAAACCATCACAAAAATGAAAATAGAATCTACAGTATGGGAAAACATATTTGCTAATTATACATTTGATAAAGGGTTAACTTCCAAAATATATAAAGAACTCCTACAACTCAAAAAAGGAAGGCAAATAACCCAATTTAAAAATGGGCATGGGGCATGAGTGGGGGGGATAGGGGGTAATGTGGGGATAAGGACACATATGTAATAACTTAATCAATAAAAAAATTAAAAAATAATAAATTGCCCTGGCCAGTTTGGCTCAGTGGATGGAGCGTCAGCCTTCAGACTGAAGGGTCCCAGGTTCGATTCCAGTCAAGGGCATGTACCTTGGTTGCAGGCATATCCCCAGTAGGGGGTGTGCAGGAGGCAGCTGATCGATGTTTCTCTCTCATTGATGTTTTTAACTCTCTATTCCCTCTCCCTTCTTCTCTGTAAAAAATCAATAAAATATATTTAAAAAAATGGGCATGGGACCTGAATTGACACTTCTCCAAAGAGGACATACAGATGACCAATAGATATATGAAAAATGCTCAATGTCATTAATCATCAGAGAGATGCAAATTAAAATTTCAATTAATAAGTTATCACCTCACACCTGTCAGAATGGGTACCATCAATAAGTTATCACAGAGATGCAAATATTTATGATGTGGAGAAAAGGGAACGCTAGTGCACTGCTGATGGGAATGCAGATTGCTACAGCCACTATGGAAAACAGTATGGAATTTACTAAAAAAAATTAAAAATGGAACTGCCGTTTGATCCAGCAATCCCACTTGCAAGAATATATCCTAAGAATCCTGAAACACCAAGCAGGAAGTATATATGTTTATAGTAGCGTTATTTACAACAGCCAAGATCTGGAAACAGCCTAAGTGCCTATCAACAGAGGAGTGGATAAGAAATCTTTCTTCTTTGGGAAGACTCTTTAACATTTTAAATTACACTGGTTTGATGCTGATGAACTCCTTTAGCTTTTTCTTGTCTGGGAAGCTCTTTATCTGTCCAGCGATTCTAAATGATAGCTTTGCAGGATAGAGTAATCTTGATTGTAGTTCCTTGTCTTTCATCTCTTAGAATATTTTTTGTCACTCTCTCGGGCCTTCAGTTTTTTGTTGTTTTTTCTTTACTTTTTTTTTTTTTTTTGAGAAATTAGCTAACAGTCTGTGGGAGCTGCCTTGTATGTAGCTAACTGCTTTTCTCTTGCTGCTTTTGAGATTTTCTCTTTGTCTTTAACTTTTTTGCATTTTAATTATGATATGTCTTGGCGTGAGCCTCTTTGTGTTCTTCTTCTTTGGAACTCTGTGATTCCTGGACTTGTGTGTCTGTTTCCTTCATGAAGTTAGGGAAGCTTTCTGTCATTATTTTTTCAAATAGATTTTCAATTTCTTGCGTCTCTCTTCTCCTTCTAGCACCCCCATGATGCGAATGTTAGTATGCTTGAAGTTGTCCCAGAAGCTCCTTACACTATCCCCATTTTTTGGATTTTTCTTTCTTTTTGCTGTTCTGATTGGGTGTTTTTTGCTTCCTTATATTCCAAATTGATGGTTTGATTCTCAGATTCACCTACTCTACTGTTGATTACCTTTAAATTATTCATTATTTAAGTTAGTGCATCCTTCATTTCTGACTGGTTATTTTTTATGCTGTTGTGGTACTCACTAAGTTCCTTGGGCATCCTTATAACCATTGTTTTTAACTCTGAATCTAGTAGATTGCTTGTCTCCATTTTGTTTAGTTATTTTTCTAGAGTTATGTTCTCTTCTTTCATATGGGACATGTTTCTTTGTCTCCTCATTTTAGCCACCTCCCTGTGTTTGTTTCTATGTATTAGGTTGAGCTGTTACATCTCCTAGGCTTGGTAGCATGGCCTAATGTAGTAGGTGTCCTGTAGTGTTCAATGGCACAGCCTCGCTGATCACCCCAGCTGGGCACTCAAGGTGTGGGCTATCCACCCTTCTGTTGTAATTGAGTCTTGATTGCTGTTGGCACATCAATGGGATGGATTTACTTGGGATGATAAGCTGCAAGGACTAGATGTAGCCACTGCCCACCCACCTCCAACCAACTTGGAGGATCAGCTGTGCAGGGGCCCACCACACAGAGCAAGGCTTACTTCAGCAGGGCTCTGAAGTACTCACTGAGTCAACCCTTGAGTGTGTTACTTGTGGAGATGGTTGGGTGGTGATGCTTCAAAGTGGTCTAAAACTGCCACTGGGTGTGCTGGCTCTGGGGCCTCCCAGGAGATGCAGGCCAAGGTCAGTCACTGCCATAGGTGCAAAGTGATATGCAGGTGTCTGCTTCTTATGCTGGGCTTGGAGGTGCCAGGCAAGGCCAACATGTAAACCAAGGCTGGATGTTGGTAGTGATGGGCCTGGGGCCACTTAGCGAGTGGTATCGGCTTGCTAAAGACTAGATGCTGCTTGTTTGAGAGATTTTAGGAAAATCTGAAGCCTGATATTAAAGCCACTGGAGACAGCTTGGGTGGGCTGGAAAGTTGGGTGGGGCAGGACCTCAGGGAATCAATCACCAGGTGGGGCAAGCAGTGTAAACTAGATTGATGGAAACTCAGATATGTCACCAGTCTGCTGGCTCTGTGGAGGAAGGGGTCATCAAAGGAACAATGGCTTCTGCCAGCACTTCTGTCTGGGAGAAAGCTACTCTCCAGCTCTCACCCTGATGCCAAACAATTCAGTTCCTCCCCATATGTCTCTAATGCCTTTCAAACTGCTGTGTCTGTGCTGGAGCTCAGAAGTGAGTCCAAGTAAGTCCTTTTGCAGGCCCTTTATGAGGAACTGCCCCAAGGTATCCAGTGGGTGGGGCCTCTGTAGGTCAGAGGCTGGGTCTGCCTCAAGTCTCACACCTTGAATGTCCCTGTTCTGAGCTGTTCTCCCTGCCCCTATGGACATGGGCTCTATTGGAGTATCTGGGTCCTGACCAGAATGGTTTGAATAGACTCGTTGGGAGTCATGTCTGTAGCTTGTAGTGGGGTAGTGGGGTGGGCAGTTCCTCTCCTTCTAATGTCTCAGCTCTTCCAGACTCACTGGCACCCCCTCACTGCCACCTCAAGCAGGAGGTGCTTAAAATATTAATAAAAATAGCCTGTCCAGTGTTGCTCAGGGTTTGAGCATCGACCTATGAACCAGGAGGTCACAGTTCAATTCCTAGTCAGGGTACATGTCTCGGTTGCAAACTTGATCCCCAGTGTGGGGCATGCAGGAGGCAGCCAATCGATGGTTCTCTCTCATCATCGATGTTTCTATCTCTCCCTCTCCCTTCCTCTCTGAAATAAAAAAAATAATAATATTAATAAAAATCAGCCCAGCTTGACACTCTAAACTTTCAACACTGCTGGCTCCTGCTGGGTGGACACTCTACCCAGGCTCCAACAAGGGCTAATGCCTAAGTCCCTTGCACCTCCAGAGCCAGCTGCAGATGTGCAGATTTCCTGTCTAGCACCATTCTCTCTTGCCTTGGGTCACTGCAGGGCAGGGCAGAAGCAACCTTTCTGCATGTGGGGGAAATAGCACTTCTCTTGTGCTCCAGTTGGGCAGGACTGATCTTCCTTCCCAGAACTCACTATCCAGTCCACATCCTGTTATCCACCAAGAGCTCCCACAGACCTGTAGCTTTTTCAGTCTCCATCTGGCCCTAGGTTCTAGCAGCACCCTGGCCCAGGGTAGGCAACATCCCCCTCTCCAACAAACACTAGTTCCCAGCCTTGACTTCTGGTAGTGGGGCCACACAGCCTGGACCAGTGCACTGGGTGGCAGTGAGGTTGGGCAGTGGTAGCAGGGTCAGGCATGCTGGGTTGCGATGGCAGGGTCAGGTAGCTGGGCATGCTAGGTCAAGGTGGCAAGGCCTGGGGCACTGGGTCATGGCCACTCCTCCCTCTTACTCTTATAAGAACCCTTTCGTTTATACTGGACTTACTTAGGTAACCTAGAATAATTTCTTCATCTCAAGATCCTTAACTTAATCACATCTGCAAAATCCCTTTTTCCATGTAAGAATATATTTATAGACTCCAGGGGTTAGAACGTAAATATTTTGGGGGACCATTATTTTATAGTGTCTCAGTTGAACTTAGTTGAAATAACAAATTGGTCACTACTAGATCACCTGTTAATATGATTAACACTAATATTAGATCTAATGGGAAAAATCATGTAATTCTCCTTTTAGATGTTCAAATGCCCGGCTGGCATGGCTCAGTGGTTGAGCATTGACCTATGAACCAGGAGGTCATGGTTCAGATCCTGGTCAGGGCATAGGTATGAGCTCGATCCCCAGTATGGGTCATGTAGGAAATATCCGATCAATGATTCGCTCTCATCGTTGATGTTTCTATCTCTCTCTCTCTCTTCCTCTCCCTTCCTCTCTGAAATCCATAAAAACATTTTTTAAAAAGCAAGTGAAAAATTCAAAACCCAATCTTGATTTTTTAAAATTCTTTAAAATATGAATTGATATATACATATATTGCAGTCTAAAAGCCAAGAACTTAAGGAAACACTGGAGGCATTCCTGTTAAAGCAAAAAACAAACAAACACACATACACAGGTGCTCACCTTTATTCATACAGAAATTTCATACCTTCATATATAAAAATAATTCATTTCATATTGGAATTAATATTTTTAAAAGCATAAAATTAGCAAAAATTTATGAAGGACACAGTAAAACACTCCTACGTGATAGAAAAAATGCATTTAAACAATGGAAACATATTCTATTCTTGAATGGGAATACTCAACAGCATACAAAAATATCAATATTCTTAGATTATTACAAACTTCATGTGATTCCCATAAAAAAAACTAGCAGATAGCCTTTCTACAACTAGACATGTTAAAGTTCTTATGTAAAAATAAGCAAGAATAGCATGAAAATATTTTTAAAAGAGCAACAATGTAGGAAATATCATACCAGATGTTACACTGTATTATGTTATGTTGCATTGTATTACAAATAATATAAACATTGTATATTATGTTATAAATAATAAAAACTGGTGAATAAATATACAGGCATTATGAATAGAACAGAACAGAAAGTTCAGTAAGAGATAGAGCTAACGCCCTGGTTGGTTTGGCTCAGTGGATAGAGTGTTGGGCCTGCGGACTGGGGGTTCTGGGTTCGATTCCAGTCAGGGGCACATGCCCGAGTTTCGGGCTTGATCCCCAGTAGAGGGCTTGCAGGAGGCAGCTAATCAATGATTCTCATCGTTGATGTTTCAATATTTCTTGCCCTCTCCCTTCCTCTCTGAAATCAATAAAAAAAAAAGAGAGAGAGAGATCATTTTAAAGAAATTTAGTGTATCTTAAGGTGGAACTTCAGTAGTACAAAGAGATTTTTAAATACATGAGATAGGTGATGTTAGAGGAATGGTCACCTGCAAGGTGCTCTTAATCTCTCCCCTTGAAGTTTCAACAATTTGAACAGCTATAATTCAACAAAAGATGTCCTGCTCATCACAAACTAGTCAGAGATACCCACACATTAAAACATCCAAAGTTGGGCAAGTGAGAGCCAACCAAGGAGGTGGGAAGAAAGAAGAGCTCAGATGGTACCAGGGATGTAGCCCAAATCTCACTGTGGAGAGAGAAGAAATCAGGTTGCTTCTTGCACTCCCTTCAGCTGGGAGAAGCAGCAAAATACAGTGAGCATTCCTGTGGGAGTTGCCAGTATGTGCTATGGATGAACCCACTGATCTGGGCAAGGACAAAGCAGAAAGATGCAGCTCCAATTGCCGAGCAATTTTTCCAGGCCAAAAAACAAAGCCACAGAGCCTGGCCACCTCCCCCACCTTCACAGAGCTCCCCTCCCCTCATACTCCCAGAGCTAGCAGTGCACCCCAAAAGAAGGTATAGTAGTGAGTGTCAGGTTGCAGAGCACATTATCTGCAAGCCTGAGAACTGGAATTTAAAAATATTTTTTTCCTGAATGACAGGCACACTCTGTGACTACTCTCATAGTCAAGTGGAGATACAGAGGGGAGGCTGCAAATATTTGCCAGGAACCATTACTGAGAGAACAAAGCAACAAAGGCACCAGCCAGCCTCTGTCAGTTCACACCATCCTCACCCATTAAGGCTGCAATGACAGATGCATCTGGCTACAGGGGACAGAACTGGGATTTCATGGATTTAAACTTTCATCACCCACCACAATCCCCTGTAGGGTTGATCCCCTGAGACTGATCACAGAGGAGATGCCTACCTTCCCAGAGAACACAGGATATCTTATACCATCCCAGAGAAATCTGAAAAGCCAAAGTAGTGCAAGAGAAATACAAAACTTGTGATTCAGTACCACCTACTGGAAAAGAATAAAAAGACTTCTTATTAATCTACTAGAGAAATATCACTCATACATAGGTAACTAGACAGAGAAGGAATCCATCAAAAACCATGAATAACCAAGGTAACAAGACAGCTCAAGAAGAAAATTTGAAATCTCCAGAAAATGAATTTAAAGACATGGAAATGTGGGATTTAAATTACATAGAATTAAAGATTGCAGTTCTGAAAAAATTCAATGAGATACAAGAAAACAAAACGGCAGTATAATGAACTCAGAAATCAAATCAATAAACAAAGAAAGTACTTTATAAAAGAGATTAAAACTTTAGAAAATAACCAAATAGAAATTCTGAAGATGAAGAACTCAATTAAAAAAAGATAAAGAATGAACTAGTGGGCATAGGAAATACAGCTGACCAGTTGGAGAAAGGAATTAGCAATATTGAAGATAGAAATCTAGAAATGATGCAGATGGAAGAAGAGAGAGACGTGGGCATAAAAAAAAAAAGAAAGAACTCTACAAGAACTATATGACTCCATCAGAAAGAGTAATCCTATATAATAAAAGGCTAATATGCAAATTGTCCCCTTGGGAGTTCGACCGACCGGGAGTTTAACCTCTCACTATGATGTGCAGAATGAAGGAAGAGGGCAGTGCAGAATGAAGGAAGGCCCAGCTGGCAGCCAGAAGGCCCCAATTGGCCCTGATCACCCGCTAGGCCTAGGGACCCTACCCATACACAAATTTCATGCACCGGGCCTCTAGTACAAGAATAATAGGTGTGCCAGAAGAAGAAGACAGGGAGAAGAAAACAGAGAGCCTATTCAAACAAATAGTTGATGAGAACTTTTCAAATGTATATAAAGAGTTAGATCCTCAAATCCAAGATGCAAAAAGAACACCTAATTATCTCAATCCAAAAAGGCCTTCTCTGAGGCACATTTTATTAAAACTGTCAAAAATTAATGACAGCCGAAACCGGTTTGGCTCAGTGGATAGAGCGTCGGCCTGCGGACTGAAGGGTCCCAGGTTCGGTTCTGGTCAAGGGCATGTACCTGGGTTGCAGGCACATCCCCAGTGGGGGGTGTGCAGGAGGCAGCTGATCGATGTTTCTCTCTCATCGATGTTTCTAGCTCTCTATCTCTCTCCCTTCCTCTCTGTGAAAAATCAATAAAATATATTTTTTTTAAAAAAATTAATGACAACAAAAGAATTCTCAAGGCAGCCAGGGAAAATAAGACAGTAATCTATAAAGGAAATTCTATTAATTATCATTGGATTTTTAAAAATCTTTATTATTGAGAGTATTACATATGTCTCCCTTTTCCCCCATTAACCTCATCTAGCCCACCCCCTGACCCAACCCCGGACCTTTACAACCTTATTGTCTGTGCCCATGGGTTATGTATATATGCATACAAGGTCTTTGATTGATTATCTCCCACCCACCCTCCCATGCTTTGCTCGGGATTCCTCTGTTCCATGCTTCCATGTCTCTGGATCAGTTTATTTTATTAATTAGATTCCACATATGAGTGAGATCATGTGATACTTGTGTTTCTCTGGCTGGCTTATTTCACTTAGCATGATACTCTCCAGGTCCCTCCATGCTGTCTCAAAAGGTAAGAGATCCTTCTCTTTTATTGCTGCATAGTATTCCATGGTATAAATGTACCACAACTTTTTTATTCACTTGTCTACTGATGGGCACTTGGGCTGTTTCCAAATCTTAGCTGTAAATTGCTCTGCTATGAACATAGGGGTGCATACATTCTTTCAGATTGGTGTTTCAGGTTTCTTAGGATATATTCCTAGAAGTGGGATAACCGGGTCAAATGGCAGTTCCATATCTAATCTTTTGAGGATACTCCATACTGTTTTCTATAATGGCTGCACTGGTCTGCATTCCCACCAGCAATGTACTAGGGTTCCCTTCCTTCCATATCCTTGCCAGAACTTGTCATTTGTTGATGGTAGCCATTCTGACAGGTGTGAGGTGATACCAAATTGGGCAGATACATGCAAAAATAAATAAAACTAGACCACCAACTTACACTATACACAAGAATAAACTCAAAAAGGATAAAAGACTTAAATGTAAGTTGGGAAACAATAAAAACCCTAGAAGAAACCATAGGCAACAAAATCTCAGACATCTCTCATAGCAGTATATTTATGGATACATCTCCTAGGGCAAAGGAAACTAAGGAGAAAATAGACAAATGAACAAATGGGACTACATCAAAATAAAAAGCTTCTGCACAGCAAAAGAAACCATCAGCAAAACAAAAAGGGAGCCCACTACCTGGGACAATATATTTGGCAATGATACATCTTATAAAGGGTGAATATCCACAATCTATAAGGAACTCATACGACTTAACAAAAGGAAGACAAACAATCCAATTAAAAATGGGTGAAGTACCTAAGTAGTCACGTCTCCAAAGTGAACATATAGATGGCCAAAAGACATATGAAAAAATTCTCAAAGTCACTGATCATCAGAGAGATGCAAAGCATTGGATTTTGTAGCAGAAAACCTACAAACTAGGAAAGAGTGCAACCAAATATTCAAATTACTGAAAGAGAGAAACTACCAACCAAGAGTAATAAATACATCCATCAAAGTTATCCTTTAGATATGAAGGAGAAATACTTTTCCAGACATAGAGAAGCTGAGAGAATTTACAACCAGAAGACCTCCATTGCAGGAAAGACTCAAGGGGGTATTCTACCTAAAACAAGAAAATAACATAAAACTATGAATAAGATCACCAATAGGCAAACAGAAACAAAATATTACAACCCTGTTAAAAATCACATAAAGGTTAAAAAGGGTAATGACATTTTAAAAAGAGGAAGAAGACAATAGCTACTGCAGTTTGAAAATAAACTCACAGCACCAATAAAAAAATCATTTTTTACAATGAAAACATTTAGATAAAGGTCTGAATTTGTTAAGGGTGATGGAGATTAGATGCATTCTGAAGAAAAAAAGGACTACTGTATATATGAAACATTCTCTTACATAAACCTGATGGTAACTATACACACACACACACACACACACACACACACACACACACACAAAACAAGCACTTGATGCAAAAAAAGGAGAAACAATAAATTCAGTTTAAAAGGGGGAAAATTATAAAACACCACCAAGCTAAAACAAAAGACAGAAACACAAGGGGAAAGAAACAATGGAGGCACAAAGTTAACAGAAAACCAAAGATAAATTTGCTATATGAAATCCTCATATCCTATCTAATAAGGAGGGAATATGCAAATTGACCATCACTCTGTCACAAATATGGCAGTGCCCATAGCCACCAGATGGTGCCCAGTCCCCTCAGCCCCGCCGGGGGAGCAGCAGGCAGGCGGTGCAGCTAAACCTGCCCCCGGGAGTCCTCCAGTCCTTTCAGTCCCACCGGCGGCAAGCCGGCAAGCGGACCCTGCAGAGAGCAGACAGCAAGGCCTGCTTGCAGGTCGCCATGGCAACCAGGCAAGCAGGCAAGCACCCCACTGACAGCAGACAGCAGGGCCTGCTTGCAGATTGCCGTGGCAACCGGGTGAGCAGGCAAGCAGGCCCATAGAGAGCAGACAGCAGGGCCTGCTTGCGGGTTGCCATGGCATTGAGCAGGCAGGCCCTACAGAGAACAGAGAACCACAGGGAGCGGGCCAAAGCCATCAGTAGGACATCCCCTGAGGGCTCCCGGATTGGAGAGGGTGCAGGTTGGGCTGAGGGAACCCCCACACACACACAAATTTCGTGCACTGGGCCTCTAGTTACTATAGAGTCTAGTATATCAATAATCACCCTAAATGTAAATGGACTGAGCTCACAATTTAAGAGGCACAGAGTAGCTGCTTGGATAAATACCAAGCACAGGGGCAGGAGTGGCGGGGAGGGGAGGGGGTCAATCGAAGAAAAGGGAGACATGTAATACTTTAAACAATAAAAAAATTTTTAAATAAAATAAAATACCAAGCACAGGGGCGGGAGTGGCGGGGAGGGGAGGGGGTCAATCGAAGAAAAGGGAGACATGTAATACTTTAAACAATAAAAAAATTTTTAAATAAAATAAAATACCAAGCACAGAACTTTCAGTCAAGATGGCAGCATAGATAAACATGGCACATAAAAATTACAACTAAACCACAGAACAACCATCATTCAGAACTGCCTGAAATCTGGCTGAATGAAAGTTCTACAACTAGGGAATTTAAAAAATAAGCCACATTGAGACTGGTAGGAGTGGTAGAGATGCTGAACAGGCTGGTCTGATACCCACGTGTGGCAGTTTTTTTAATTGGGAGGGATAGCTTGACTGCAGAGATCTATGTGAGAAGCAAGGGGTCCCAGACCCACACCAGACCCCTCAGCCCATAGTTCCAGTACCAGGAAGAGAAGTCCCCATAACTTCAGGCTGTAAAAAATAACGGGAATTGTGTCTGAGTGACACACAAACTGCTGGCGTCCCAGGTGTTCTTCTTAAAGTGCTGGCACACGGACTTACTCCTTCTGAGCTCCAGCACTGGGGCAGCACCTTGAAAGGATCCAGGGACATATGTGGAGAAACTAAATAGTCTGCCATCAGGGCAAGAACTGGGGGGAAGTTTTATCCAAGACAAAAGTGCTGGCAGAGGTCATTGTTCCTATGCTGAGACCTCCCCCACCACAAAGCCTACTGGCAAGCACCATATCTGAATTTCTATCAACCTGGCTCACACTATTTGCCTTGCCCTGGTGAATCCTTGAGACCCCAACCCGTCCCATTTTCACCTCCACCCAAGCTGTTTGCAGTGATCTTTCCATATGAATAGCCTGTCCTGGCTCAAGCTTCAGATTTTCCTAAAATCTCTCAAACAAGCAGCAGCTGGCTTCAGCATGCCCCATACCTCTCAATAAGAGGCCTCAAGCACAGCACTAGCAGCAACCTGCCTTGGTTCACAGCTTAGCCTCTCCTGGGCACCTCCAAGCCCAACACAAGTAGCAGCCATTTTCAGATCACTCTGTAGCTCATTCCTGGTGGCCCCAGCTGGCTTTGCACCTCCTGAGAGGCCCCAGAGTCAGTGCACCCAGTGGTCAGCTTCAGACCATGCCATATTACAACCCTACCACATCCACTAGCAACACACTCGGCATATTCAGAGATCACCAAAGCCCCACTGAAGCAAGCCCTGCTCCATAGGGGCATCTCCTGCATAGCAGCTCTTCCTCAGTAGTCACAATTGGTATGCACAGCTGATTGGCCTATGGGTCAATCCCTCCCAGTGATGCCAACAGCAAGAAAGGTTCAACTGCAACAGAATGGTGCACACAGCCCACACAGGAGGCGCACCTGGAGTGTCCAGCTCAGGTGAAAGGGAGGCTGAGCCACTGGGCCCTATAAGACACCTACTACACAAGGCCACTCTACCAATTCCAGGAGACATAGCAGCTCTACCTAATACACAGAAACAAACATGGGAAAGCAGCCAAAATGTGGGGACAAACAAATGTCACAAATGAAAGAACAGAAGCAATCTCCAGAAAAAGAGCTAAGTGAAATGAAGACAAGCAAACTACCGGATATGGTGTTCAAAATAGTGGTTATAAGGATGCTCAAGGAATTTAGTGACAACTTCAAGGAACTTAGTGACAACTTCAAGAAACTTAGAACATCAACCACATAAAAAATGACCAGCCATGCCTGGCTGGCGTGGCTCAGTGGTTGAATGTTGACCTGTGAACCAGGAGGTCAAGGTTCGATTCCCAGTCAGGGCACATGCCCAGTTTGCAAGCTCAATCCCCAGTGTGGGGCATGCAGGAGGCATCCAATCAGTGATTCTCATTATTGATGTTTCTATCTCTCTCCCTCTCCCTTCCTCTCTGAAATCAATAAAAAATATATATATATTAAAAGGAACAGTCAGACCCTAGCCAGTTTTGCTTAGTGGTTAGAGCATCAGCCTGCAGACTGAAGTGTCTCGGATTCAATTCTGGTCAAGTGCATGTTCTGGTTGCAGGCTCAGTCCCTGGCCTGGTCAGGTTGTGTGCAGGAGGCAACCAGTTGACGTCTCTCACTTCAGTGTTTCTCTCTCTGTCTCTCCCCCTCCCTTCCATTCTCTCTAAAAAAAATCAATGGAAAAATACCCTCTGGTAAGGATTTTTTTTTAAAGGATCCAATCAGTGAAAGATACCTGTCTCTCCCCCTCCCTTCCATTCTCTCTAAAAAAAATCAATGGAAAAATACCCTCTGGTAAGGATTTTTTTTTAAAGGATCCAATCAGAAATGAAAGATACACTAACTGAAATGAAGAATAATTTGCAAGGAATCAACAGTAGAATAGAGGGCACTGAGAATCAAATCAGTGATTTGGAATATGAAGAAGCAAAAAACACGCAATTAGAACAGAAAAAGAAAAAGAATCCAAAAATATGAAGATAGTGTAAGGAGCCTCTGGAAGAACTTCAAGCGTACCAACATTTACAGAGGTATCACAGTACCTGACTTTAAATTATACTACAGAGCTATAGTAATCAAAACAGCATGGTATTAGCAGAAGAATAGACACACAAATCAGTGGAACAGAAGTGAGACTGCAGATATAAAACTATATGTATATGGCAAATAATTTTTGACAAAGGAGCCAAAAACATATAATGGAGAAATGAAAGCCTCTTCAATAAATGGTGCTGAGAGAATTAGAAAGCCACATGCAACAGAACAAAACTATATTACACTATGTCCCCATGTACAAAAATTAATTCAAAATGTATCAAAGACCTAAATATAAGATCTGAAACAGTAAAATACATGGAATAAAACATAGGTACTAAACTTACAGACCTTAGTTGTAGAGAACATTTTATGCATTTGACCCCAAAGGCAAGATAGTAAAGGCAAAAAATAAATATATGGGACTATATAAAACTAAAAATTTGCTACACAGCAAAAGAAACCAACAATAATAATAAAAAAAACAGAAACCAACTGAATGGGAGATGATATTTTCAAACAATCTAATCTAATAAAAGAGAAACATGCAAATTGACCGTACCTTTGCTACGCCCCAAGCCATGTCCACAAGCCAATCAGAGCAACTATATGCAAATTAACCCAACCAAGATGGCGGCCGGCAGCCACAGAGCTGGAGTAAGCAGGAGGCTTGGTTGCCCCGGCAATGGAGGAAGTCAAGCTTCCCTCCTGCCCTGTCCATCTGTGGCCTCCGCTAAAGGCAACAAAGTTTCAATTATAGAAGATATAAATCCCAGATACCTGCTTCAAGCCAGCCTCCACTGGGAGCTTGGGTGGCTGGGGGCCATGGCCAGCCTGCAAACAGCCATCAGCCCCTCACCCAGGCTGGCCAGGCACCCCAGCGGGACCCCCACCCTGATCCGGGACACCCTTCAGGGCAAACCAGCTAGCCCCCCACCATGCACCAGGCATATAATAAAGGGGTAATATGCAAATTGACCCTAACAGCAGAACAACTGGGAATGACTGGTCACTATACACACTGAC
>NW_005356042.1:3952-11943 GCF_000412655.1 Myotis brandtii | reverse complement strand
CAGGCTGAGGACCCCCCCCCCCCCCTCCCGAGTGCACAAATTTTTGTGCACCGGGCCTCTAGTAGCTACAATAAAGAGTTAATATCCAAAATATGTAAAGAACTTATACAACTCAACACCAAACAAATAATCCAATTAAAAAATGGACAGAGGGCCTGGCCAGTGTGGTTCAGTAGATTAGATCATCCCATACACTGAAGGGTTGTGGGTTTGATTCCTGGTCCAGGCACATACCTAGGTTGAGCATTCAGTTCCCACTGAGAGTGCATACAAGAAAAAACCAATCAATGTTTCTCTCTCTCTTTGTCTCTCTCTCTCTCCTTTCCCTCTCTCTAAAATCAATAAGAGTATCCTTGGATAAGGATTTAAAAGAAATTTGAGCAGAGAACCTGAACAGACACCTCGCCCAAGAAGACATACACACGGCCATCAGATATATGAAAAGATGTTCAACTTCTCTAGCTATTAGGAAATGCAAATCAAAACTACAAGATACCATCTCACACCTGTTAGGATGGTTATTATCAAGACAGGTGTTGGAGAAGTTGTGGAGAAAAAGGACCCTCATTCACTGTTAGTGGGAATAAAAACTGGTACAACCACTATGGAAAACAGTATGGTGGTTCCTTAAAAAACTAAAAATAGAGTTACCATATGACCCAGCATTCCCTGTTCTGGGTATCTATCTGAAAAAACTCAACATTTATTCACAAAAATATATGCAAACCTATGTTCATTACAGCATTATTCACGGTAGCCAAAACAAGGAGACAACCAAAGTGTCCTTCAATAAGCATTGGATAAAGAAGATGTGGGGAAGAAACCAAGATGGCGGCATAGGTAAACACCTGAAATTGCTGCCTCACACAACCACTTCAAAAATACAACTAAAAGACAAAACGGACATCATCCAGAACCACAGGAAGGCTGGCTGAGTGGAAACTCTACAACTAGAAGGAAAGAGAAAAGCACATTGAGATGCAGAGGAGGTGCGGAAGTAAAGTGCAGATACAGAGGCGCACACTGAAAGGGCTGGCAACTGAGGACGCAGTTGTCTTTTTTACTTTTTCTTTTTTTTCTCTTTTTTCCTTTTCTTCTTTTTTTTCTCTTCTTTTTATTTTCATTTTTTTCCCCTTTTTTTCCCTCTTTTTTTCTTTTCTTTTTCCTGAGATATAGGAAAGGCGAGCGGCAGCTGCAGGTATTATGCTGACCTGAGCTGTCAAAGTCTCTCCAAGTTGCTCTTGCATGCACGTTGTCTTTTTCAATTGGGAGGGAGACACAAGCTCCCAACGGCCCTGACTCCAGTTCCTGGGAAGGCTCTGGGGACCCAGACTCATACGGAGAGAAACTGAACTGTCTGGCCGAGAAGAAATAACAAGCTCAGAAAGAAAACAGCCACACACACAAAAAAAGAAATGGCTACAAACAAGTACCTTTCAATAATAACTTTAAATGTAAACGGACTAAATGCTCCAACCAAAAGACATCGAGTGGCTGAATGGATAAAAAAACATGACCCATACATCTGCTGTCTACAAGAGACCCACCTCATTAGAAGGGACTCACACAGACTGAAAGTGAAGGGATGGAAAAATATCTTTCACGCAAATGGAAAGGAAAAGAAAGCTGGGGTAGCAATACTTATATCGGACAAAATACATCTCAAAGTGAAGGCCATAACCAGAGATAAGGAAGGCCACTTCATAATACTAAAGGGATCAATACAACAAGAAGATATAACCCTGGTAAACATATATGCACCCAATGCAGGAGCACCCAAATTCATAAAAAAACTCCTGGAAGATATCAAAGGAGAGATCGACAACAATACAATCATAGTAGGGGACTTTAATACACCACTGACACCACTGGATAAGCCCGCTAGACAAACAATCAGCAAAGAAACAGCAATCCTAAATGACTCACTAGATCAGATGGACTTAATTGACATCTTCAGAACACTTCACCCCAAAGCCATGGAATATACATTCCTCTCAGGTGCTCATGGGACATATTCAAAAATAGACCACATATTGGGTCACAAGCAAAGTCTCCACAAATTCAAGAAGATTGAAATCATAAAAAGCTTCTTCTCAGACCACGATGGCATAATGTTAGAAATAAACTACAATAAAAACAACCCAAAATACTCAAACACTTGGAAGCTGAATAGCATGTTATTAAATATTGATTGGGTTACCAATGAGATCAAAGAAGAAATTAAAAACATCCTGGAAACTAATGACAATGAAAACACAACAATCCAAAACCTATGGGACGCAATGAAAGCAGTCCTGAGAGGGAAGTTTATAGCTCTTCAGGCCTATCTCAAAAAGCAAGAAAAAATGGTAGTAAATCATCTAAATCTACAGCTCAAAGAATTAGAAAGAGAGCAACAAGAAAACCCCAGAGTGAGCAGAAGGAAGGAGATAATAAAGATTAGAGCAGAAATAAATGACATAGAGACCAAAAAAACAATACAGAAAATCAATGAAACCAAGAGCTGGTTCTTTGAAAGGATAAACAAGATTGACAAACCTCTAGCCAGGCTCACCAAGAAGCAAAGAGAGAGGACCCAAATAAACCAAATCAGAAACGATAGAGGCGAAATAACAACAGACCCCACAGAAATACAAATGATTGTTAAACAATACTATGGACAGCTCTACTCCAACAAACTAGACAACCTGGAGGAAATGGACAAATTCCTAGGAAAGTACAACATTCCAAAACTCAATCAGGAAGAATCTAAAAATCTCAATAGGCCAATAACTATGGAAGAAATTGAAGCAGTCATCAAAAAGCTTCCAGCAAACAAAAGCCCAGGACCAGATGGCTTCTCAGGGGAGTTTTACCAAACTTTCAAGGAAGAACTAAAACCTATCCTCCTCAGACTACTACAAAAAATTCAGGAGGAAGGAACACTTCCAAGCTCATTCTATGAAGCCAGCATCACCCTAATACCAAAACCAGGTAAAGACAACACAATGAAAGAGAATTACAGGCCAATATCCCTCATGAACATAGATGCCAAAATCCTCAACAAAATCTTAGCAAATCGGATCCAGCAGTACATCAGAAAGATCATACACCATGACCAAGTAGGATTTATCCCAGGGATGCAAGGATGGTACAACATCCGTAAATCAATAAACGTAATACATCACATAAACAAATTGAAAGAAAAAAACCACATGGTCATATCAATTGATGCAGAAAAAGCATTCGACAAAATCCAACACCCATTTTTGATAAAAACTCTCAGCAAGGTGGGAATAGAAGGATCATACCTCAACATAATAAAAGCCATATATGACAGGCCCACAGCCAACATCATACTCAATGGACAAAAACTAACACCATTTCCCCTAAGAACAGGAACAAGACAGGGATGCCCACTCTCGCCACTCCTCTTCAACATAGTCCTGGAAGTATTAGCCATTGCAATTAGGCAAGAAGAAGAAATAAAAGGCATCCAAATTGGAAAAGAGGAAGTAAAACTGTCCTTATTTGCAGATGACATGATATTATACATACAAAACCCTAGAGACTCCATCAAAAAGCTACTAGACTTAATACATGAATTTGGCAATGTAGCAGGATACAAAATTAACCCCAAGAAATCTGAGGCATTTCTATACACCAATAGTGAACTTTCAGAAAGAGAGATTATAAAAACAATCCCATTTACCATCGCACCAAAAAAATTAAGCTACCTAGGAATAAACTTAACTAAAGAGGTAAAAGACCTCTACTCAGAAAACTACAGGACGTTGAAAAAAGAGATAGAGGAAGACATAAAGAGATGGAAGAACATACCATGTTCTTGGATTGGTAGAATCAACATCATTAAAATGTCCATACTGCCCAAAGCAATCTATAAATTCAACGCACTTCCCATTAAAATACCAATGGCCTACTTCAAAGATCTAGAACGAACTCTCCAAAAATTCATCTGGAACAAAAAACGACCCCGAATAGCTGCAGCGATCCTGAGAAAGAACAAAGTAGGTGGGATCTCAATGCCAGATATCAAGCTGTATTACAAAGCCACTGTTCTCAAAACTGCCTGGTACTGGCACAAGAACAGACATATAGATCAATGGAATAGAATAGAGAACCCAGAAATCGGCCCGAACCAATATGCTCAATTAATATTTGACAAAGGAGGCAAGAACATACAATGGAGCCAAGATAGTCTCTTCAATAAGTGGTGTTGGGAAAATTGGACAGATATATGCAAGAAAATGAAACTAGACCACCAACTTACACCATACACAAGAATAAACTCAAAATGGATAAAGGACTTAAATGTACGACAGGAAACCATAAAAATTCTAGAAGAATCCAAAGGCAACAAAATCTCAGACATATGCCGAAGCAATTTCTTCACTGATACAGCTCCTAGGGCAGTTGAAACTAAAGAGAAAATGAACAAATGGGACTACATCAAAATAAAAAGTTTCTGCACAGCAAAAGAAACCATCAACAAAACAACAAGAAAGCCCACTACATGGGAGAACATATTTGCCAACATTATATCTGATAAGGGCCTAATCTCCAACATTTATAGGGAACTCATACAACTTAACAAAAGGAAGATAAACAATCCAATCAAAAAATGGGCAAAGGATCTAAATAGACACCTTTCAAAAGAGGACATTCAGAAAGCCAAGAGACATATGAAAACATGCTCAAAGTCACTAATCATCCGAGAGATGCAAATCAAAACAACAATGAGGTACCATCTCACACCTGTCAGACTGGCTATCATCAACAAATCAACAAATGACAAGTGCTGGAGAGGATGTGGAGAAAAAGGAACACTTGTGCACTGCTGGTGGGAATGCAGACTGGTGCAGCCACTATGGAAGACAGTATGGAGTTTCCTCAAAAAACTGGAAATGGAACTCCCATTTGACCCTGTGATCCCACTTCTAGGAATATATCCCAAGAAACCAGAAACACCAATCAGAAAGGATATATGCACCCCTATGTTCATAGCAGCACAATTCACCATAGCTAAGATCTGGAAACAGCCTAAGTGCCCATCAGTTGATGAATGGATTAGAAAACCGTGGTACATCTACACGATGGAATACTATGCTGCTGTAAAAAAGAAGGAACTCTCCATCATTTTCAATGGCATGGATGGAACTGGAGAGCATTATGCTAAGTGAAATAAGCCTGTCAATGAAGGAAAAACACCACATGTCACTCACTCTTCATGGATAATAAAGACCATTACAAACTTTTGAACAATAATAGATACAGAGGCAGAGCTGCCTCAAACTGATTGTCAAACTGCAGTGGGAAGGCCAGAGAGGGTTGGGGGGCAGAAGGGAGGGGAGTAAGAGATCAACCGAAGGACTTGTATGCATGCATATAAGCATAACCAATGGACATAAGACACGGGGGGGGTAGGGGAAGCCGGGGTATTGTCAAGGGCGGGGAAAAAAAGGACACATATGTAATACCCTTAGTAATACTTTAAGCAATAAAAAAGAAAAAGAAAAAAAACTGTATGAGGTGGCCCACTGTGTCCAGCTTAGTCATTATAAAGAAAGAAGAGCATTGAGACTGAGTAGGTTGTGCAGAGGCTCCAAGAATAGAGGTATGGAATCGCGCACCAGGTTGGCTGCAACTGGATGCATGGTTTATTTCAATCAGAAGGGGATGCGGACTCTCAAATCCAATGAGCGTGTTTGGGGCGGGATACTAACATCCCAGACCCCTACGGGGAGAAGCGGGTTGGCCTTGCAATGACCCGGAGAGCGAGAGTGGCTGTCTCATGGAACTGCTTGCTGGCACTCGGGGACGTGAGTCGCTGAGTTGCGTAGAGGGGAGTAAAAGCAGAAACTCCATTGCCCTTGGCTCCGCCCTGGTGATTCCCCAAGAGTGGAGGGGCGGAGTTGCACACCCAGCTGGCTGCAACAGGATGCGCGGTTTTTTTCAACCAGAAGGGGATGCAGACTATCAAATCCACTGAGCGTGTTTGGGGCAGGATACTAAGGTCTCAGACCCCTATGGGGAGAAGCGGGCGGCCTTGCAATGACCCAGAGAGCGAGAGTGGCTGTCTCGCGGAACTGCTCGCCCACTCGGAACTGCAACTGCGGGAAGCGAGTCGCTGAGTTGCCATTGCCCTTGGCCCCACCCTGGTGATTCCCAGTGATCCCGCCCTACTCAAATTACATCTCCAACCAAGCTGTGCTAGTGACACAAAGAACCACCAATGCTTTGGCAGCCCAGCCCCGCAGAATGCAGATTTCAACTCCTCGCATACATAAGGGACACACTCAAGAAGCAGAATCAGGTTCAGAGAAAGCTGGAGCCAGACCCGGCTGGGCCGGCGATGTGGAACTGCTGTACCATCAAATGCACAAACAGGTCCACCAGATCCAGTCTCACATGGGACGCTGGGAGACAGCAGACAAGTAGTATGTGCACTTAGTAGAAAACGAAATCCAAGCAAGCATACCAGATATTCAGCCACCAGGAATGCCTGGAGATTTTGTCCAGCAAGGAGCCGCCCAATAAAGGACAGAATGCCAAACTTCGTGTTCCTGAGATGGCCCCAGTGAGGCTGAGGCGGCCCCGGTGAGGCTGGGATGGCTCCGGTGGGGGTGGGATGGCCCCGGTGGGGTTGAGATGCCCCGGTGAGGTTGAAACAGCCCTGGTGAGGTTGAAACGGGCCAGGTGAGGCTGAAATGGCCCCGGTGAGGCAGAAATGGCCCCGGTGAGGTTGATACGGCCCCAGTGAGGGTGAGACGGCCCCGGTGAGTTTGAGACGGCATCAGTATGGTCGAGACGACCCCGGTGAGGTTGAAACAGCCCCAGTGTGGTTGAAACGGCCCCGGTGAAGTTGAATCTGCCCCAGTGAGGTTGAAACAGCCCCAGTGAGGTTGAATCGGCCACGGTGAGGTTGCAGCAGCCCCAGTGAGGTTTGAACTGCCCCAGTGAGGTTGAAACGGCCCCGGTGAGGTCAAGACGGCCCCTGTGAGGTTGAGACGGCCCCAGTGAGGCTGCGACGGCCCCAGTGAGGCTGGGACGGCCCCGTTGAGTTTGTGAAGTCCCCAGCAAGGTTGCAACTGCCCCAGAGAGGTTGAAATGGCCCCAGTGAGTTTGAAACGGCCCCTGTGAGGGTGAGATGGACCCGGTGAGGTTGAATCGTCCCCGATGAGGCTGAAACGGCCCCGGTGAGGTTGAAACGGCCGCAGTGAGGCTGCAACGGCCCCGGTGAGGCTGGGGCGGCCCCGATGAGGTTGAATTTCCCCCAGTGAGGTTGAATTGCCCCGGTGAGGTTGAAACGGCCCCGGTGAGGCTGAATCGACCCCAGTGAGGCTACGACGGCCCCGGTGAGGTTGAGAGAGCCTCGGTGAGGCTGAGACAGCCCCAGTGAGGCTGGGACAACCCCGGTGAGGTTAAGACGGCCCTGGTGAAATTGAATCGGCATGGTGAGGTCGAGATGGCACCAGTGAGGTTGAAACAGCCCCGGTGAGGTTGAAACGGCCCTGGTGAGGCTGAAACGGCCCTGGTGAGGTTGAATCTGCCCTGGTGAGATTGGGATGGCCCCGGTGATGTTGAGACGGCCCCAGTGAGCCTGCAACGTCCCCAGTGGGGTTGAAACGGCCCCAGTGAGGTTGAAACGGCGCCTGTGAGGTTGAGGCAGCCCCTGTGAGGCTGAAACGGCCCCCATGAGGCTGAGACAGCCCCTGTGAGGCTTGGACGGCCCCTGTGAGGCTGAGATGGCCCCTGTGAAACTGAGACGGCCCCTGGGAAGCCGAGAAAAATACCACATGAACTCACTCATTTATGGATAATAAGAAACTTCATAGACTGATGAACAAAAATGGATACAGAGGCAGAGCAGCATTGAGCAGAATGCCAAACTACAGTGGGAACCCTGGGGAGAGTTGGGGGGAGTAGGAGATCAAATGAAAGACTTATATGCCTGCATATGAGAATAACTAATGGACACAAGACACTGGGGG
>NW_005356042.1:0-1078 GCF_000412655.1 Myotis brandtii | reverse complement strand
ACACAATGGAATACTATGCAGCTATAAAAAAGAAGGAACTTTTACCATTTGCAACAGCATGGATGGAACTGAAGAGCATTATGCTAAGCAAAATAAGCCAGTCAGAGAAAGATAAATATCACATGATCTCACTCATATATGGGATATAATGATCAACATAATTTGATGAACAAGAATAGATCCAGAGACAAATGGTAGGGGAGGGGGGCGTTTAGAGAGCAACCAAAGGACTTGTATGCATGCATATTAGTATAACCAATGGACACAGACACTGGGGCGGTGGGGGCTTTCCTGGGTTGGGAATGGCTGGTGGGAGGGGGGTGTTCATTTGGGGGAAAAGGAGACATATGTAAAACTTTAGACAATAAAAATAAATAAATAAATAAATAAATAAAACAGCTGTGCTATTGCCCTGGATGGTGTTTTTCAGTGGTTAGAGCATCGGCCTGCACACCAGAGGGTCACAAGTTCAATTCCCAGTCAAGGGCGTGTACCTGTGTTGCAGGTCCGATCTCCATCCCCAGTTGGGATGTGTGGGGGAGGCAATCAATCAGTGTGTCTCACATCAATGTTTCTTTCTCTCTTTCTCTTCCACTTCCCTTCCACTCTCTTTGGGAAAAAAAAAACAATGGAAAAAAATATCACTCCTCAAATGAGGATTAAAACAAAAACAACAGCTGTGGTACATTTACACATGGAATACTACTGGGCCATAAAAAATAGAGAAATTTTACCCTTTGCAGTAGCACAAATGGACCTGGAGAATATTTTGCTAAGTGAAATAAGTGAGTCAGAGAAAGACAAGTACCATATGATTTCACTCATATGTGGAATCCAACAAAATGAACTAACAAGCAAAACAGAGACAGACTTATAGAAAGCAGGCTGACAGTCTGTGGGGGGATTAAGGGGTACAGGAATTGAAAAAAAAGAGAAAGAACTCATGGACATGAACAGCAGGGTGGTGACTGCAGACAAAGGGGTGTCAGTGGAAGTGGAGGAGGACATGGGGAGGATAAATGGTGATAGAAAATAATAAATAAATATATCTATCTACACTAATAAAAGAGAAACATGG
>NW_005356041.1:0-516 GCF_000412655.1 Myotis brandtii | reverse complement strand
TGAGCATATATGATTTTGCTGAGCAGTGATGAAGAATTTCTCTGCAGTACTGAACAGAATAAAGACACTGACACCTAATATTCTACAGTTTTGAACAGTGTTGTGCAGTTTGAATTCTCAAACACCAGGAGGCAGGTTAATGAGAAGGATCTATAATGAGGGGGAAAGCTAAGTTTTGAATTGGTATATAAATGGAATGTTTTTAGCCAGAGCAATTCCAATTCATTGGGATTATTTCAACAGGTTAGTTTAATAAATTCAAAAGGAATGGCATAAAGGCATATTTAATGCAGAGAAAATGTGTGGCCAGTGTACGCCTAAAACACTACTTGCCTATCAATGTCTGAGCACCACCTATTGGGTGCACACTGACTCTATCAGTAGTAGATGATAGTGTAGGGAGTACAGTCAGTTGTACTGTGATCTGTATATATGGGGCCTGGTGGGCACCAGAAATATCGAGGGGACACTACTTTTCAGTATACCTGAAACTAATACAAAATAATATTGAATGTA
>NW_005356040.1:7337-7695 GCF_000412655.1 Myotis brandtii | reverse complement strand
CTCCCAGGGCCCATTGGTGAGCCGATGGGCCTCGCCGGGGCCGCTCACCCCAACTTCCCGCCTCGTTAGGCAGCCGCCGAGCAGGCAGCGTTCTGCCCGCACCTCCCCCCTCCCCAGCTATTGACACAAACAGCTTTACCAGCAGCTAATGAGGCGCCCACCCCTGTCCTGGTGTAATGGCTCGAGCGAGGCTCTGCAGGGAGCACCCACCGTGTCCGCCCTGGGCCCTGGCGACTATCAAACCAGCTTCTGTCCTCCCGGAAAGAGGCCTGGAGCCTGCCCTGCCCTCCTCCTGCCCCCCTCCTGCCCTCCTCCTGCCCCCCTCCTGCTCCTCCTCCTGCTCCTCCTCCTGCCCCCC
>NW_005356040.1:4012-5884 GCF_000412655.1 Myotis brandtii | reverse complement strand
GGGGGATGTGAAATGGGGCAGATGTTCCACTGGGAAGGAGAGAAAGTTCTGGAGACAATGGTGGGGATGGCAGCACGGAGTGAATGTGTTTACTGCCACTGAGCTGTGCACTGAAAAGTGAGGCCACTGTGTGTCCTGTGAATTTTACCACAACTCTTAAAGAGTTAACCGAAGTTCCTACCCAGTTTAGTAATGAGAGACGATAAATACATGCATAAGAAATGGAGAAAAGATCATCACTGTGTGCTTCTGCGTACACATACGTAAGAAACTTTATCTAAAGTAAGAAATTTAGCAAATTTGCTGGATACAAAACCAATATCCGAAACCCAGTTGCATTCCCATACATCAACGTCAACCACCGTTGGTCAGGAAATATAAAAATGTGAAATGCCATTTATAATGTCAACAAAAAACACACAAACTACCTAGGAATCAAGCCAAGAAGAAGTATGTGAACACTTTATGGGGGAAATTATGAAAGCTCGATTTAACGACCTTACAGAAAACCTAAGGAACAGGAGGGTTTCGTGTGTATTTCATGGGGACGTCAGTGTCCCCAAAACCGATGTCAAGATCGAACACAATTAGAACAAAACTCCCACGAGGTCTTCCCGTGCAATTCGACAAACTGATTTTAAATGTCGTATGTGAGCTAATGACGGAGATCAGCCGAGACGGTGCTGGGGACGGAGAGCGGGGGCTGCCCCACGCGCATCAGGGATTCTGATAAAGCGGAGGCTGCAGGACCACTGGGTGTAGATGCCGATGGCAACAGCACAGCAGGAAGGAAGGAGGCCCAGCCACATGTGTATCCGTGGGAGCTCGAAGCTCGCTTATGATAAACCGTGCAGGTTAGTGTGAAAAAAATAAAGGTGTTTTTTTTTTATATATAAGATGCTGGGAAACTGGCTTTCCATAGTTAAAAACACCTGGAAATGAATCCCTACCTCACACCGTGCTTAGAAATAAATCTCAAGTGATTAAAGACAAGAAAACCAGAAGCATGAGTGAAATGAGAGCTGCAAACCCATGCTGGTTTGGCTCCGTGGATAGAGCGTCAGCCTGTGTGTGGACTGAGGGGTCCTGGGTTCGATTCCCTGTTAAGGGCACATGCTCGGGTTGTGGGCTCAATCCCCAGTAGGAAGTGTGCAGGAGGCAGTCTCTCTCATCATTAATGTTTCTCTCTCTCTCTCTCCCTCTCCCTTCTGCTCTGAAATCAATCCTATATAATAAAGAGGTAATATGCAAATTGACCCTCACGCCCAAGCATCACAAGATGGCCATCCCCCACGTTGTCACAAGATGGCCAGCAGGGGAGGGCAGTTGGGGGCAACCAGGCCTGCAGGGAAGGGCAGTTGGGGGTGATCAGGCCAGCAGGGGAGCAGTTAAGTGTCAACCAGGCCAGCAGGGGAGTGGTTAGGGGGTGATCAGGCTGGCAGGCAAAGTGGTTAGGAGCCAGCAGTCAGATATCCCCCGAGGGGTCCCAGATTGGAGAGGGTGCAGGCTGGGCTGAGGGACCCCCTTCCCCCAGTGCACAAATTTCATGCACCGGGCCTCTAGTAAAAATATAATTAAATAAAAATAAAGAAACAACAGCGGAAGAGAAAAGAATTTCTCAGGAAGACCCACAAGAACAGGCCGTGAAGGAACATTTGACGCATTTCACCGCATCCTGATGGAGAAGTTCCATCGCCCAACGGAAAACGTAAGGTGAAAAGAGAAGTCAGAGACGGGCCACACGCCTGCAGCGCATCTGGCTGACGAGAGATGACGCACAAAACACGGAAGGACGCCGATCGGTCGGCAAGAGGAGGCGTCCGTCCCCCACGGGCAGGGCCTGGGGACCAGCATTTCCCGGGAGAGGCTGCG
>NW_005356040.1:0-3279 GCF_000412655.1 Myotis brandtii | reverse complement strand
CACACGGCACCCCCACCCGGGGGTCCGGCACCCCCACCCGTGGGTCCCGCCCGCAAACCAGAGCAACACCCAGCCCTGCCCACAGCTCACTGTGACTTGCCAAGGCTGCGGGTTCGAGCCCCAGGCAGGGCACATACAAGAGTCAACCAATGAAAGCACCAAGCAGTGGAACAAGCCAATGTCTCTCTCTCTCTCTCTCTCTCTCTCTCTCTCTCTCTCTCTCTCTCTCTTTCTCTCTCTCTCTCTCATCCATACATTTTTTTAAAGGAGCACATCGTTGACACACCAACAACGTGCATGGCTGTCAGTTATGCCGAGTGGAAGGCCAACCTCAAAGCCACCTGCGTTGGAGCGCTCACGGCACATTCTAGAAGCGACACCGGGTGGGCACAAGGCGGGGTGTGGCTGTCAGGATGAGGGCGGTGGGTGGTGACGCGGGTTTGACTTTCACGCGGCGGCTGGAGGGACATCTTCGTGGGGGAGAGCTCTGTGTCTTGATGGGCTGGCGTGGCCCATGGAGGAGCCCCGGGAAGTCCCAACACCACGGGCAGGCGGGGGGGTCCCTGGAAGTGCCAACGAGGAAGCGAGGAAGCGACGCTCACAGGGTGAGGTCACAGTGGGCGGAGGGCGCGGAGCCCGGGGCCGGGGGTGGGTGCGACGGCCCCTGCAGAGGAATGGAGTTGGGGAAACTGAGTCACTGGGGCCCGGCCCCGTGAGCGCCGGCAGGTTCGTTCCAGGTTTCATTTCCCGTCAGGTTGATGTCAGAGCCGCTTCCCCTGCAGCTCTCCGTCAGCAAAATAAAGATGCAAACAGACCTGAGCCTCCCGGGGCCCCGCCGCCCCGCCGCCCCCGCGCTCCGTGACTTTGAATTTTAAATTCCCTTTTCCTGCCGCTTTTCGCTTTTCGGTACCGGCTTCCCCGCCTCTGAGCCTGACCTTGTGATGCCCCAGCTGAAGGGCGCGGCCTCGTTTCCCGCTGCAGGTCATTTACTCCCGAGCCGTCCAATCACCCGGCTGGCTGCCGGGGCGCTGCCTCCCGGGAGATCCGTGTCACGGCGACGTCTCTGCTGCCTGATCCGCCTGTCTCTGCCCACCGGAGCCTCCTCACCCACCGAGCCCTGCCCTCGAGGGAGATGGCCTCGTGGGCACCTCCACTCCCTGGTCCCAGGTGAGGCCGTGGGTGAGGCCGTGGACAGCACACTCACACACAGTCACACATAATCCCACACGCTCACACACACTCATACACAATCCCGCGCGCTCACACACACTCACACACAATACCGCACGCTCACACACACATACACACACACACACTCACACACAATCCTGCACGCTCACACACACTCATACACAATACCGCACGCTCACACACACATACACACACACACACTCACACACAATCCTGCACGCTCACACACACTCATACACAATACCGCACGCTCACACACACATACACACACACACACTCACACACAATCCTGCACGCTCACACACACTCATACACAATACCGCACGCTCACACACACATACACACACACACACTCACACACAATCCTGCACGCTCACACACACTCATACACAATACCGCACGCTCACACACACATACACACACACACACTCACACACAATCCTGCACGCTCACACACACTCATACACAATACCGCACGCTCACACACACATACACACACACACACTCACACACAATCCTGCACGCTCACACACACTCATACACAATACCGCACGCTCACACACACATACACACACACACACTCACACACAATCCTGCACGCTCACACACACTCATACACAATACCGCACGCTCACACACACATACACACACACACACTCACACACAATCCTGCACGCTCACACACACTCATACACAATACCGCACGCTCACACACACATACACACACACACACTCACACACAATCCTGCACGCTCACACACACTCATACACAATACCGCACGCTCACACACACATACACACACACACACTCACACACAATCCTGCACGCTCACACACACTCATACACAATACCGCACGCTCACACACACATACACACACACACACTCACACACAATCCTGCACGCTCACACACACTCATACACAATACCGCACGCTCACACACACATACACACACACACACTCACACACAATCCTGCACGCTCACACACACTCATACACAATACCGCACGCTCACACACACATACACACACACACACTCACACACAATCCTGCACGCTCACACACACTCATACACAATACCGCACGCTCACACACACATACACACACACACACTCACACACAATCCTGCACGCTCACACACACTCATACACAATACCGCACGCTCACACACACATACACACACACACACTCACACACAATCCTGCACGCTCACACACACTCATACACAATACCGCACGCTCACACACACATACACACACACACACTCACACACAATCCTGCACGCTCACACACACTCATACACAATACCGCACGCTCACACACACATACACACACACACACTCACACACAATCCTGCACGCTCACACACACTCATACACAATACCGCACGCTCACACACACATACACACACACACACTCACACACAATCCTGCACGCTCACACACACTCATACACAATACCGCACGCTCACACACACATACACACACACACACTCACACACAATCCTGCACGCTCACACACACTCATACACAATACCGCACGCTCACACACACATACACACACACACACTCACACACAATCCTGCACGCTCACACACACTCATACACAATACCGCACGCTCACACACACATACACACACACACACTCACACACAATCCTGCACGCTCACACACACTCATACACAATACCGCACGCTCACACACACATACACACACACACACTCACACACAATCCTGCACGCTCACACACACTCATACACAATACCGCACGCTCACACACACATACACACACACACACTCACACACAATCCTGCACGCTCACACACACTCATACACAATACCGCACGCTCACACACACATACACACACACACACTCACACACAATCCTGCACGCTCACACAACCTGAGCCTCCAGCCTGAGCCCCCCAGCCTGAGCCTCCACCCTGAGCCCCCACCCTGACCCGGCCAGAGCTGAGGCCCTGAGGGGTGACCATCAGGCCCTGTGCTCCTGGAGCCGCTAGTGGGGGGGGGGGTCATGCTGTGAAGAGGAGGCGGGGACAGTACCCCCTGCCCCCTCTCTCCGGAGCCT
>NW_005356039.1:0-2404 GCF_000412655.1 Myotis brandtii | reverse complement strand
CGTTTATTTTTAAATTGCCAGTGCGCATCATATGTACAGGTCAGCCAGTCGGTCGGACGGACACATGGTTGGTCATAACCTTTTATATATACTAGAGGCCCGGTGCACGAAATTTGTGCACGGGGAGGGGGTGTTCCTTAGCCAGGCCTGCACCCTCTCCAATCTGGGACCCACTCAGGGGTCGTCCGACTGCTGGCTTAGGCCCCCAACTGCCCCCCACTGACAGCCTGCTCACCCTCAAATGGCCCCCCTGCCAGCCTGATTGCCCCTAACCTCCTCTGCCTCGGCCCGGTCACCATGGCTTTGTCTGGAAGCACGTCTGGAATGTCTCCCAGAGGGTGTCCCAGAAGGCCTCCCAGTCTAATTAGCATATTACCCTTTTATTAATGAGGGTTTCAGATAAGGAATTATCTCAGGGACATCGTGCCAGGAAACAACTGCTTGCGTTGAAAATCCTGGCCGCGGATTCCCAACGCAAGTCAGTTTTATAACGTGGCTGGCTGCTTTGCCTGTAACAGCTTTAGTGTTTCACCGGAATTAGGCGCATGCCTGTCATTTGCCATTGACGATGTAAACTCCCTTGTCTCCTGTATTTCCCCATCCTGTTCTCTTTTTCCTCCAGGAGCCTTTGATCTCCATAACCTTTTAAATTCTGCCCAGAGATGTGAGCCCTAGGAGTTCATTTTATTGGTTCCTTCCTATTAAAGCACATCTTTTCTCCCTTCAAAGGTTTTATTCATTTTCTACATCCTTTCCAGAATGTCGCCAGAATGAAGCCAGAATGTCGGTGTAGTAGAGCAGAAAAAGATGGGCTGGGAAGGCAGGAACACTGAGGTTCAGTAAAGAGCTCTGTGTCCATGGCTCTGGAGATCATTTTAGTTTTTAAAGCCTCATTTCCTTATCCTGTGGGTCCATGAATAAATGCTTACCATATCTGAGGTCTACATAGTATAATGAGCCCGACTGGTGTGGCTCAGTGGTTGAGTGGCGACCTGTGAACCGGGAGGTCATGGTTCAATTCCCACTCAGGGCTTTATCCCCAGTAGGTGACGTGCAAGAGGCAGCCAATGGATGATCCTCTCTCATCATTGATGTTTCTATCTCTCCCTTTCCCTTGGTCTCTGAAATCAATAAAATATATACATAGCCTATATAATAAAAGGCTAATATGCAAATCGACCAAATGGCAGAACGACCAGTTGCTATGACATGCACTGACCACCAGGGGGCAGACGCTCAACGCAGGTCAGTGCGTTCCCTCTGCGTGGCAGTGCTAAGGATGTCCGACTGCTGGCTTAGGTCTGCCTCCCAGCAGTCAGACATCCCGCAAGGGCTCCCAGACTGTGAGAAGGCGCAGGCCGGGCTGAGGGACCCCCTGAGTGCACGAATTTCGTGCACCGGGCCTCTAGTATTTAAAATAAAAATGAATCCAGAGGTGACAGATGGCTGCTAGCACTGGTTTTGCGACTCCACCATATCAAGGCTGTGATTCTCTTGCCTTCCCCTCGTGCTTGTTGGTAAATGGCTCCAGAATGATGCTGCGGTTGAACACTTCATACCCGCATTCGAGGCAGTGAGAGTGGGAAAGGCCATGCCAGCTGTTTCCTTTCATCAGGGCACAGAAGCTGTTGCAGAACCCTCTGAAAGCTATGGCTTATGTTACACATGTCATCTCGGTGCCACCTGGCCAGCCCTCGCTCCAAATTGGACCGGGAAAATGCATCTGCAGGGAAGGAGAGAGAGGGGATTGAGCAGAGTCTGCATATCTGGCTTCTTTCTCTGTTAAAACACTTCGATATGGCTTTCCCAGGATACCGAACCTCCTAATATACTAGAATACTTCAGAGATGCTTAGTGACTGCTGTAGGCAATGTTAATGCTCCCCAAAATGTCTAAGTTGAAACCTAACCCCCACTGTGATGGCATTTGGAGGTAGGACCTTTGGGAGGAGGGGCCTTACGTCATGAGGGCAGAGACTTTGTGAATGAGATTAGTGCTCCTATAAAAGAGACCTCAGCCCGGCCTGCGTGGATCAATGGTTGAGTGTCGAGCTATGAACCAGGATTCTCAGTTCAATTCCAGGTCAGGGCACATGCCCAGGTTGTGGGCTCCATCCCCAGTGTGGGGCGTGAGGAGGCAGCCGATCAATGATTCTCTCTGATCATTGATGTTTCTCTCTCTCTCGTCCCCTCCCTTCCTCTCTGAAATCAATAAAAAAATATATTTTTTAAAAAGTGGAACAATAGTTCTAGCCGGTGTGGTTCAGTGGGTAGAGCGTTGGCCTGCGGACCGAAGGGTCCCGGGTTCGATTCCAGTCAAGGGCACGTACTGTGGTCGCAGGCTCCTCCCTGGCCCAGGCCCCGGTCAGGGCGTGTGCAAGAGGCAACCCATCGATGTGTCTCTC
>NW_005356038.1:265-789 GCF_000412655.1 Myotis brandtii | reverse complement strand
ATGAATCTTCAGGATTTAAAGTGTTTCATTTAAAAAACTCCAGCAAATTCAGCGACATTTGTAAATATAAACTGTATTCTCTTCATTTAAAGGCATCATTCACAAACTCTGAGCTCTATGAATAGCAATTCTTAATGTTTGGAAGCACTTTCTTCGGAAAAATGCCAAGTAAATTAGCCAGAATTGTAAACATTATTAGTATTCTCATCATTTCACAACTTTCTACCTCTAATCTTGGTGATTGAACATGGACATAAAGATAGTATGACTCTATTTATGTTTATTTCAAGTGTTTCATACAGGTTCCTAATCAATTCCATGTACTATCATTGTGTATTTTAAGAGATTTACAAAAATGAGACAGTTTTCTTAGAAGTATATACATGAATCTTCTTGATTTAAAGTGTTTCATTCAAAAAACGCCAGCCAATTCAGCGTCATTTGTAAATGTAAACTGTATTCTCTTCATTTAAAGGTTTCATACACAAATTCTGAGCTCTATGAACAGCAATTCTTAATGTTTG
>NW_005356038.1:0-208 GCF_000412655.1 Myotis brandtii | reverse complement strand
TATCAGTATTCTCATCATTTCACATCTGTCTACCTCTAATCTCGGTGATTGTACATGGCTATAAAGATAGTATGGCTCTATTTACTTGTATTTCAAGTGTTTCGTACAGGTTCCTAATCATTTCTATGTACTATGGTTATGTTTGTTAAGAGTGTTAACAAAATGAGACAATTTTCTTAGAAGTATATACAGGAATCTTCAGGATTTA
>NW_005356037.1:397-768 GCF_000412655.1 Myotis brandtii | reverse complement strand
TTATCTGAAATAACATTTTTGCTATTAAAAGGGAATTGGTTGATGGATTAGAGATTAGGAGGAAAGAGGAGAGCCCTTTCAGTAAGCATGCGCATCATCTCAGGGTAGAGACCACTGCGCTAAGTGTGACCCCAGGGCCAGAAGCCAGTCAGGCAATGGCTGTCTCTTCCTGTGCCCAAAACAACTAGAAAAATGCAGAAATCTGGAAAGACAAACCACAAGCTGGAAAGCATTCCACACAATGCTAGGCCCAGGTGTGTCAGCCCTGTGGTGCAGAAAACTCTCCAAGGTTGGTGTTTTCTAAAGGGACAAAGGGCAAACACATGCACTTCCAACATGAGAGGCAGTGCACAGGCCTCTACATGCCAGAG
>NW_005356037.1:0-380 GCF_000412655.1 Myotis brandtii | reverse complement strand
GATCAGGCTTCTCGGCTGGTGGGGACCAGTCCCGAGGACAATGTGAGGCAGCAGAGACCCCAGCAGATCCCCTGGGGAGGAAGGGGAAAGCCCCTCCTCTGGGAGGACAGTGTGCAGGTCCTGCCAAAGTCCCACAGGGCACACCTGCACTGGCAGGGCTCCCCCTAGGAGGTACCCCCACAGAAATTGTCTCACAATTGTTCAGAGATGTATTTTTGAGATTCCGCATCAGAGCACTGATGAAATAGGCAGGAATTGGAAATAGCACTGAGATCCATGGAGATGGGATGGGACCACCAATCTTGGACCAGGTGGTCAAGGAAGCTGAGCAGGTGCTCAATTAGGTGCAGGGGTCTCTACGGGTCAATAGATGAAGACTT
>NW_005356036.1:0-839 GCF_000412655.1 Myotis brandtii | reverse complement strand
TAAACAGTATTCTCTTCATTTAACGGCTTTATTCACATATTCTGAGCTCTAGAAACAGCAATTCTTCATGTTTAAAGGCACTTTCTAAGGAAAAACACCATGTAAATTAACCGGAAATGTAAACATTATCAGTACTCTCATTATTTCACAGATTTATACTTCTAATCTAGGTGAATCATTTCTCAGCTTTCTACCTCCAATCTCGGAGATTGAAAAAGGCCATAAAGATAGAACGGCTCTATTTACTTGTATTTCATGTGTTTCTTACATGTTTCTAATGATGTCCCGGGACTATCTTTGTGTATTTTAAGAGTTTTACCAAAATTAGAGAGTTTTCTTGGAAGTATATATGTGAATCCTCAGGATTTATACTGTGTCATTCAGAAAACGCCAGGCCAATTGAGCCTTGATTGTAAATATAAACAGTATTGTCTTCCTTTAACGGCTTTATACACAAATTCTGAACTCTAGAAATAGCAATTCTTAATGCTTGAAAGCACTTTCTAAGGAAAATACCATGTAAAGTAACCGTAATTGTAAACATTATCAGTACTCTCGTCATTTCACAGCTTACTACCTCTAATCTCGGTGATTGAACACGGCCATAAAGATAGAACGGCTCTATTTACTAGTGTTTCAAGTGTGTTCTACATGATTGTAATCATTTCCCAGGAATATCTTTGTGTATTTTAACAGTTTTACCAAAGTTAGACAGTTTTCTTAGAAGTATATACATGAATCTTCAGGATTTGAATTGTGTCATTCTGAAAACGACAGACAATTCGTCTTCAATTGTAAATATCAACAGTATTCTCTTCATTTAACGGCTTTATTCACAA
>NW_005356035.1:0-919 GCF_000412655.1 Myotis brandtii | reverse complement strand
TCATTTATTTTTTTCTAACCCTCACCTGAGGATATGTCTTTATTGATTTTTAGAGAAAGAAAGGGAAAGAGAGAGATAAAGAAACATCGATTGGTTGCCTACCATATGTGCTCCAACTGGGATTGAATCTGAAGCCCAAGTATGTGCCCTTACTGGGAATCAAACCTGCAACCTTTTGGTGTAAGGGACCACGTTCCAACCAACTGAGCTACCGGCCAGGGCTCTGAGGAGCTCCTATTTAGCCATTTTCTTGTATAAGTTCTATATTGCCACAAGGACGCTTCCTAACCACTGCAACACAGTGATACCTATGAAAAAGGTGTTTATTCTTCACTCATCTGGAGCCAGCAGGGATAGCCTCGACTGCTCTATTGATCTTGACTGAGTTCTTGATGCTGTTGCTTAGTCTCCAATGACCTCAGTTGGTTCAACTGGGGCAACTCAGCTCTGCTCTGAATGTCTCATCAACTAGCAAACTGGTATTAGCGAGTTCCCAGGGGAAAGTCAGGGGAGCAAGAAAGGGAAAGCATGAAGCACCAATTATTTTTAGGTTCAACATGTGTCACGTTGTCTAACATTTCACTGGGCAAAGCAAAGAATGTAGCAGTGCCCAGATCAAGTTTTGGGCAGAATGCCCCACCCACAATGGAAGAGCAAAGAGTAATATTGGGGTGTGAAGAATAGATAACACTTTAACTAGTATAAATCGATCACTATGCTGGGAATAAAGTTCATATGCATTACCTAACATCCTAGACTCACAGTCCTTTTCCTCTTAAGTTATTATGATATCTTTCAACTCTCCTTTTAATACTAACTCCTATAGCCTCATACAGAGCTTTTATTGTTCTAACTCATCTAAGCACACTTAATAAATAGATCGTTTTATCTGATTGAATTTTACCCCTCCCTGAATATA
>NW_005356034.1:0-528 GCF_000412655.1 Myotis brandtii | reverse complement strand
CAGCAAGGGGCATCCATTACTCTCTGCTGGGGTCCACAAGGAACCCCCAAAGGAAAGAGAACAGTGAACAGTGGGGGTCTCTGCCTGGAGTGACCTGACAAGTTAGATGGAAGGCTGGGTTGGAGGAGAGAATAGTGGTTATGTGTTCTGTGTCTACAGTCTGGATGCTTGGATCCAAACCTAAATTCACTCCTATTTTACCACATAACCTCGTACAAGTTATATTTACATGCTGTGCTCCTTTGTTCATTTGTAAAATGATGATAATGTGCATTCCTCTTTGTTGGGGAGTGATTATACAGACGAAGTGAAACAAGCTGTACAACACTCAGCTCAGAGCCTGGCTCTTAGGAAGTCCTCAGTGACCATTCATGATATCTGGCTTACCGTCTTCATCCTCCTCCTCCTCCTGATCATCATCAACACCTCATGATTTTGGAGTACTTAGGGGACAATTGTTGTTATTTATTTATTTGTTCATTTATTTTTGATTAATGCTAACTCAAGGATATTTTTCCATTGATTTTT
>NW_005356033.1:0-274 GCF_000412655.1 Myotis brandtii | reverse complement strand
CACAAAGGGGTGCACCAAGAGTGTCAACCTCAGGTAATTAGGGAGGCTGAGCCACTGGGCCCTATAGGACACCTAGCACACAAAGCCACTCTATCAACACAGGGAAGCAGCCAAAATATGGAGACAAAGATACAGGTCACAAATGAAAAAAATGGAGGAAAGCAAAATACTGGATATGGAGTTCAAAACCATGGTTATAAGGTTACTCAAGAATCTTCTAGAAACCTCTGAGAAAGATAGTGAGACCCTCAAGGATATGAAAAAGTACCAATTA
>NW_005356032.1:678157-682224 GCF_000412655.1 Myotis brandtii | reverse complement strand
GCTGTCAGAAAGAGGGTGTCTTTCTCTCCTCAGGAATGTGTCGTCAGTCTTTCCTGGCTCCAGGGAAGTGCAATGCTCTGTCCTTTTTCCATTCTTTCTGGAAATACCAACTTGGGGAGCTTAGAGAATGTGTGGTATATATTAATTAAGTGGATGTAGATGATGCGCTCAAGAGTTGTATGAGTGTAAGGAAGGGGGTTTGACAGGACTATTCAAAAGAAGGGGTGTCAGGAAGAGAATGACTGGGGGATGGTGAGGGATCTGCTGAAATACAAGCAAGAAGTTTCCAATTAGACATTCCAGTAATAAGACACCAGCACTGACTGCGTTCTTAGATCCCTTTCCTTTATACATCACTGGAGGAATCTTCTGCAGGAGAAATATGACCCCAGGATGCTAGGGATAAGAGAGAAAGGGCCTTTATAAAACCTTTTAAATTTGGAAATCAAATTTTCAAAGTAAGAGCACAGTTTTGAAAAGAGGTAACCGTTGTTTTGCCAGGTACTGAATGTGGGACTTAGCTAGGCTGCCAACTCTCTCTGTTACTCAGTTTCTTCATCTGATAAAGGGGCTGATAATAGAGTGTATTATTAGTGTATTTTTCAGTGTATTGAACTATTTGCATTTTAAATATTAGTTGTTTTAGTTTTTAAACTTATTAAAATATTAAAATGTTATTATAAATACATTTTGAGAAATGCATAAAATGCATTGGATTTTTTAACCATTTCAGCTGATAATTATGAAGCATCTAACATTTACTAAGCACAGGTATCTGCTGGAGAGGCAAAGGAAAATAGGTAATGGCCCCTGTTCTCAAGGAAGGCACAACTGAGTAACATACACTGTTAGCTTTTGTTACTTCCTTCTCCTCCGCCCCTTCCCACAGATGTTTCAATATGGTAGTGAATACTCTGCACATATATATTTTTTGCCTTAGTAACATCTTATTTCCCTTTTACTCCCTACCTATTCTTCTTGGAGGAAAGTCAGTCCCTTCCTCCCTGCTAACATTTGACTTGATCCTCAAATCTCACGTGTTCTGGGAATTAACAACAACAAAATTCTCAATCAATTTAAAATATCAACAGATGTCAAAAAAGTAATAAGGGTTAAATTAAATGATTATGTTTTTGGAGATAAAAGAATTCCATTTCCGCAGTATTAAATTAGTTCAAGATTAGTTGCAAAACAGCAAGAATGATAAAGAAAATGGTTTTACCTTGTTTGTCCTCTCACATATTAAGGTAGCATCAATGGACCCAAACATGAGAATTATTTTTTAAAAATTTTAGAATAGTTCCAGATTTACAAGAAAGCATGCAGTAAAAATTAAATAAATTTTTGTTTTGGCATGTCAAATTCCAAGAGTTGAGTAATTTCATTAATGGTTTAAAACCTATAATTACTTTACAAATTAATATGTATAATAAACTTTCTGAAATTGCCTGATTTCTTCACATGGTATACTTGTAGATGAGCCTTAGTTTGTCATTATTAACAAATAATTTCTACTGTAAATTTTCATTAAAAGTCAATCATCCTGCTAATTGACATATGGTCACCTCCTAATCAATCCTCACCAGATTAATTTATTCAACAGCCAAACACAGAATAAGGAATTTTATTAAAATATTCCAATTACCATCTTTAGTTCTGCTATAATAGTAATTCTTTTGTATCATTTCTGACAATTCTATTTGGGAAATATCATGATGATTACATCACTACTTATATAATTACGGTAAGAAATTTTCATCTGGAACAATTTACAGCACTCAATTCTGGTCCCCAGCCACCATGTACACGGGGTCTCTGATAAACTGTGTGAGCATAATGCTGGTTCTAATTCCACGATGCGGTCTCCCAAATATGGGTTAACTCAGTTTTAAGAAACAGTGGGATCTTTTCCACATTTTGCCTTCAGAGTTAGGTAGGACACTCTTGACTCCTGTCATTATTGTGCCTGATGGCCAGGAGGGTCCTTATTTTCTATTGAGTGTAGCCTTATGATTGAGAAAGCTAGCTGAGAGTTCAGGAAAGTCTCCATTCTGCCATCACCTACCTCATGATATTTAGCTCATGAAGTTGTTGGAAGGGTTACATGAGATAACACAGCATAATTCTTAGCTAATAATAATGTTTCTGGCATATCCTTGGAAAGATAGGCATATGCACAGAAAAAAATGGAATTCAGAAAAACAATTCAATTTTAGAAAAGGGAAACAGAGGATCAATTATATAATTGTGTCTAAAAAAATTTGTTTAATGCAAAGAGAAAAATCCATTCTGTCTAATCAACCGGTTCCTTCAATATTGTACAATGTAGGGTGACCTCTCTGCGTTAGAGTTTCCTGAACAGGGAAGTGCAGCTAATGACGTCTACCTCCTGGGGCTTTTACCGCTATTGCTGAGGTGATGTGTATAAAGTGGGTAGCATGGTATCTGTGTCTATATGCACAAATTATAATCTTTTGAAGGGCTGTGGCATAGTCACATGAATGTGAAAACTGGAACTAAGACAAAGAGACCCTGCTTGAAGACATAAATTTGGAAATCTAAAATGAGGGAAACATCCATTTAAAAACAAAACAAAACTGTAATAACCTCTAAGATTGCAAGGAAAAAGAAAGTGGTCTCTAATCTTTATAAATTAAGATTTCTATGTTCTTACTCAAACCTCAATCATTCCTTTTTTTCTTTTTTTTTCTTTTTTTAATCCTCACCCAAGGATAGTTTTCCATTATTTAAAAAGAATTAATTTAAAAAGAGAGAGTGGAAGAGAGAGGGAAAGACAGCAATATTTATGTGAGAGAAACACATGGATTGGTTGCTTCCTGCAAGAGCTGAGAAGGAGCCTGCAACCAAATCCGGGAATGGAACCCAGCACCCTTTATTCCACAGGCCAACGCTCTATCCACTGAGCCAAACCGGCTAGAGCTCAAATCTTACTTATTCTGATTTAGAGTCTTCAGGGTGAGAGTCACTGAAGATGCTTATATAGTCAGTTTTGCATTCGGGCATTAAGGGAGAATTTAAGGAATGATCTCTAAATTCAGAAAGAGTCCTAAGAAGAATGCCTAAGAGGCCCAAGATGTTTGTGGGACAGAGGCCAAAGGAGAGGAAAGTTTCAGTAAATAGTTGTACAATAAAATCATATTTTATTTTTAAAAAGGGGGTCAAAGAATGATTAAAATGAAGCAGAAGCCTTAACTAGATTTTATGGTACACCGCTTTAATAAACGTAGCGTAAATAAAACAAATATATGTATGAGTTTCCCTTGCTAACACAAGAAGGAAAAAGTTAATAGAAGAAAATGTATTTGCCAAAAAGATGCTTCTTCCCTTTTTAGATTTGGGCCACAAAAACCATTTCATAAAAAAAAACAAAAAAACAAAAAAAACAACGATGGGATATGCAGTGACCCTTAAATGCATCTGAATCATGAATTTATATATCAAAAAAGAAACTATCAGAAACCCCATATAACTGTGTCACATCACTGCTATGCAGTGACTGTTAATAAAGTATGGAAGAAACATAAGTATAGTTTTATATTCCTTATAGCGCCACCCAAGATATTTATTCTCCTGGCCATTTGAAACATACAGGGTTAGCATTTCCTTGTTTTGTTATTTGCTTGTTCAAAGAGTATTGAATGAAATACCCCACTCAAAATGCAAGAATCAGAAGTGTACCTTATAGTTTCACTTTAAGAAAATAATTTAAAGAATGAGATGTTAAATGTGAAACCTCCTGTAGGAGGAAGATTAAAAATGATAGGCTTCCTTTACTGTTGCTCTGCTTTTCCAGATGGATACGAATACACTCACATTCTATCACTGATTCATCCATCTGGGGGAAACACTATGCTGACTTAGTCAAGGCCTGTCTGTGACCAGAATGCTCAACAAGCAGTACATGTTTAAGGATGTATCATTCTTAGACCCTTGGAGAGACTGTTTAACATCTCCTTAAAATTGGCATGCATTTTTACTAGAGTTATTGTCATACCAGCCAAGAGACATCACATAGAGAACCAGCCTGCATAAAAAGCAAACCCCTT
>NW_005356032.1:670432-678048 GCF_000412655.1 Myotis brandtii | reverse complement strand
ATGTTTTTCTCTCATCGATGTTTCTAACTCTCTATCCCTCTCCCTTCCTCTCTGTAAAAAATCAATAAAATACATTTTAAAAAAAGAAAACCCCTTTAAAATGTTTTCATTTTATTAATCTTAGAGAAAAATGGAGGGAGGGGGACAGAGAGAGAGAGAGAGAGAGAGAGAGAGAGAGAGAAACATTAGTCAGGTTGCCTCCTGCATGTGTGAACCCACAACCTCGGTATGTGCCCTGACCAGGAATCAGACCCTCCACGTGTTGGTGTACAGGATAATGCTCCAACCAACTGAGCCACACCAGCAGGGAAAGAGTAAACTCCTTTTAACCTGTCCTGTTCTGATAGGCTAATCAGTGTAGAGACTGCAAGACAATCAAGTGTTATCAATTGGCAATGCTTTCTAGAATTTGAGTTCTAAAGTGTCTCTAGAGTATAGATTTTTAAAGCTAAACTGGGTCTGGATGGAGCTCATAACCATCATTTGATTGGTCAAGTTGTATGTTATCTAATTTATGAAATACACTTCCTGTGTTATGTTTGAATCATTTTGAAGTAAGTATCATCACAGGCACTCTGAGGCTATGGATTTCCTTGAGGTTTGACCAACCAGCTATACTTTTCCCTCTTTTCAAGAAGAAGATGACATAATATAATCTGCCCAGATGGAACCTCTTCTTTCTGGACAGCCCTCATGTCTACTCTATTTTATAACCTGGTTGAGCCTAAAAATAAAAATATGCACTAATCTATGTTAGCCCAGACCAAGAGCCTTCTAAGCTCTAAGTCCTCACCTTATATGTTTAGATACAACTAACTCTTTAAGAGATTGAGGGCTTCTGCTGACATATGTATCAACAAAAATTGGGATTGAGTGTCAAAGCAATTTATATGAGAAAAGATGGAAGAATTAAACAATTAAGCACTATAGATTCATTATGATCATTTCTTCTGTGAACTCCTTGTCTATCTACCTACTAGAACATTCCAAATCATGTTTCAACTTTTCCCTGTGGCCACAAGCACTGGCATAAGCACTTCCCAATAATCCAACAGTGCTTTGTATGAAGTAGGTACTTGATGATGTTTGATAAATTTATCAACTTGTTATTCAACTCATTCTCATTTAAAAATATTTGGTGCATCCTTTCTCTATTTCCAATTGATAATCTAGCAACAGAATATATAGCCATGAGGTAATCTGATAATGTCTTCTGGAACTTTCCATTGTGTAGCGGTAGGATAGGAGTAGAAGAACACAGAGTGCAAACAAAATAAATAATTGCAGATAGGGGTAACAGAAAGAAAATATGAATTAATGTGAATAAAATGAATATATGCAAGAATAAGTAGCCTAAAATTGCCAGATGGGCACCTTTCATATAAGCTATATTCTTGAGTGAGGGGAAAAAAAGACTGAGCTTACGTTAGAATACATTTTTTGATTTATTTATTTTATTTTATTAACTTATTCCTCTTCTTATTTTTATTATTTTGGATTATGTCAAGACTAGATATATGAACAGCTTGGTAAACACTAAAGTGGGTTAGCAGAGTGAGGTTACATAATGCTGATTCTTGAGCTGTTTAAAAATAGACAGTACCTTTGTACGCTTGTGAGTTGCTTGGGTTAGGTGCTAATCTGCCCAGAGGCAGGAAGACAGACAGGGTGACCTCAGAAGGCCTCCTCCAGCCAAGGCTTCTTCTACATCCAGCATTTAGACCAGGGGTGGGCAAACTTTTTGACTCGAGGGCCACAATGGGTTCTTAAACTGGACCGGAGGGCCGGAACAAAAGCATGGATGGAGTGTTTGTGTGAACTAATATAAATTCAAAGTAAACATCATTACATAAAAGGGTACGGTTTTTTTTTTTTTTTTAGTTTTATTCATTTCAAGTGGGCCGGATCCAGCCCGCGGGCCGTAGTTTGCCCACAGCTGATTTAGACCAATTGCAAACTTAGATGAGCTAGAAGCACCAGGTAGCCAAAGAGGTAAATAAAGGGCACATAACCAGGTAGAAGGAGTGAAATTCTCTGATATGGGTGTGTGTGAAAAAGGAACACCCTTTTTCTCTCCACATCCTGCAACATCAATTCATGTGAGGACAAATTCTCCTTTCTCCCCAATATACATTTAAATTAGAAGAAGTTTCAAACAATACTCCTGTGAGCTGTGAGATTAGTAGAAGAGGGTTGTCAAGTTGCCAGACTCTAACCTTCATCTGTCTTGATAAACCATCACTGACAGTGAAGTCCAAAGACCATAAACTGTGAAGGTATGATCTGTGGGCAAGGATTGCTTACCCTGTCTGCACATAGACCAGAGGGCTCCTCATTCTTTCAAGATCTTTGACTATGCATCATGATCATCTATAAGCAGGAAAATGTGGCCAACGCAATGACAGTCTATAAACTCAGATGCTCAAGAAATTCCATTTATTTTTGTTTAGTTGAAAGTCATTCTGACTCCAACCTTTCCTACCATCATCTGGTAGGAAAAGTAATATTAAGTATTATTGAGTTTGACTTTCCCAGAGCTGTGTAGCAGTCCTACAGACTTTTTAGTGTCATGGCATTGGGCACATTTATAGACCATTGGTTATTGGTCCTCCATTCATGATACCAATTACCTGCCCAAGGTATCAATGACATACCCATGGTACCTGTCTCCATGGGATCATGGGACATGACTTTACCACTTGGGTGCTCCGGTTGGGAAAAAAACAACAAACAAACAAACAAAAAACACAGAAAATCCCTATGCCTGGGTTTCAACCTTCTTACAGACACCATCAAACCATCTCTTTTCAGTTGTTGCTGAGGCCTAAAGGGACCCATTTTCTTATTTCCTCCATCTCTGGTGTCTTTTTAGCCTTAGAAGAAAATATCTTTATCTTTCATTTTCCTGCCCTTGAAAGGACTCACTAGTATAACTGTCTTGAAGTTCTTATAAAATATCGGAAAAGAAATTTTGACTTTAAGTAGCTTCTGTTTTACCCCTGTAAACATCTGTTTCTAAGTGCCTGCCTTCTAGCTTGCAATGAGGGAATGGAAAAAGAGAGGAAGAACATCTCTCAGTAAATTGTTCTTGCACAAAAACATCATAAGTGCAAAGAGAGGAGAAGAAAGAGAAAGAACATACGATTTAGTCAAGTTTAAAAGGACTAAGAGAATGTAACAAGAGCATCTTACTTAATAGTTCATATTTCCCTTTTTGATTATTTTCAACTATATTGTTTATCCATATCTGAACTGTACACATATCCTCTTTTCTCTTCCATTCTTGCCTTAAGATGTACTAGAACAGGAAAAACCTAATGTAGGTTTTATGGAAGTAAATCATCCAAAAATATCTGTTTGCAGTGGAGTGAAAACAAGCATGTCTCCACCCAGCCTTCTTCAGCCGCAGCGCACTGGGCCCTCTCTCCAGCATTCTGTACCAAAATGTTGCAGCAGGCCAACAGGGTTTGGCTGCTGAGACAGAACAACCCATGGCTGGGTCCCCATCTGTTAGCCACAGAAGCAGCCGGGGAAGGCTTGGTAGTGGCCAGAATTCCGAGCCTGAGGAGCTCTATCTGTAACTGAGAAAAGAACCCTCAAGCAGGTTAGTTTGAAAAGGAAGTTTATCTCGCAGCACTGAGGTTGGCACTGTAGACTCCTAGGCTGACTCAGAATCTAAGGCATGGGCCATAGAATTCCTTTAATTTCACTTCTCAAAGGGGTGAGAGTAAGAAATTACAAGCAGCCTGCTGCTTTCTGCTGATTCTGAGTCTTAGGTCCAACCAGAGGTAGCCAAGGTTGAATCAAGGTCAAAAAGGAATCTGAATAATGTCTTGTTCTGAAGTGAGGTTAATGTAGCCCAAACTCTCCATGATTAAGACAGTAACCTGACAGGGTTTCTGGAAGCCTTGTGAACAGTCAGTCTAACTGTTAAAATGTAAGGATGCTAGTCTTAAGACACCATAAAACTTGTTCTTGGTCAGAGAAAGACTGAAAATTATAACACGTTTCTCTAAAAACAATTGAACCTATCTGGACCAGGGATCGGCACACGTCTTCTATAAAGGTCTAGGTAGTAAATATTTTAGGATTTGCAGGCCACATATATTAGCTGCACTCCCTCTGTTCTATATTTTATGTTGTTTGTTCTGTTTTAGTTACAACACTTGATTTATGCGAGAACAATTCTTGCTTTGGACAACAGGCCCTGGACCAGATTTGACCCACTGGCCGTAATTTGCCAGCCCCTAATCTAGAGCATTTCAAACCCAAACTGGAGCGAAAACGCATCATCGTTAGTAGAATGCAATGGTGAGTGAGACTGGAAGGAGCTCCTGAAACAGTCTGGAAGGTCACACTTTAGGGGCACGTAGAGCAAACCCACGGTGTGCCAGGTGCTTTTAAATGCACAGTGTCTTGGTTTTCAGAACCAAGTGTCAGAAGCAGCACAGAGACAATTGCCTCAAACTGAGGAGCGAGCACCAGGCCCATTGCTCACAGGAAGGTTGGTCTTTGCAATGGGCATGTGACAGCAGGTTGGTTATCGATCTCTTACTCATGGTGTAGTCTAGTTAATTCCAAGTCGGGCATTTTCTTTCAGTTTTTTTGTTTTTGTTTTTGTTTTTTTGTGTTTTTTTGTTTGTTTGTTTGTTTGTTTTTTGTCAGGCACAGAGATACCTGACTCTGGGCGGACCCTAGTTTCCTACTACAAAATGAGCACCCCAACACAGGCAATGCACATATTTATTTATCTGAATTTAGTCCATTTCCCTCCCCTTTGTCACCCAAATAATATCTAGTCCCACTGACTTTTAAAGGCCCAGTGAAATACCATCTTACTTTTTCTTCTCCAGACAATCCGATTGTTTATGTGAGTTTGAAGATGACCCCTCTCCTCTTGATGTCTTTTCTTGTCGACAAATGCAAGCCACATAATTTGTGGGGCCCTTTATTCAAACATTATGAAGACTTTTGAGACAGCATCATTAGAGCTTTAAAAACCATGACTGGGGCCATTCGGAGCCTGGGTCCGGTGCCACTATAAAGTACCATGTCTACACAGCCAGCCCTCATAAGATACATGCCTGCTCTCATAAGATTCAAATGGGAAGATGCATGTGAACATTTTTAGTAAAAAAGCACAATGTAAAAAACTTATTTACCAGGATTTATTACATCTCATAATAAATAATTTGTTGTTATAAGCTCTGAAATTTATTTATTTATTTTGCTACTAGAGGCCTGGTGCAAGGATTCATGCACCAGTGGGGTCCCTCGCCCTGGCCTGTGGGGATTGGGCCAAAACTGACTCTCTGATATCCCCCCAGGGGTCCCGGATTTTGAGAGGGCACAGGCCAGGCCAAGGGACCCCACTGGTGCACAATCAGGGCCAGGGAGGGGCTGCGGGAGGGCTCCAGGGTGTGTCCAGCCCATCCTGCCCAGTCCCAATCGACTGGACCCCAGCAGCAAGCTAACCTACCTGTCAGAGTGGAGCATCTGCCCTCTGGTGATCAGTGCGCATCATAGTGACTGGTCAAATGGTCTAATGAAAGGTCAGACACTTAGCATATTAGGCTTTTATTATATAGGATTTTCCATCTCTCTGTTTTGTAAATAAACTAAAAACCACAAACTGGCCTTTCATTTCTTCTATAATCCTTTCTGCTCAGGGCACAGGTCCAGAATGCTATTGGACTTGACTAATAAATGGGTCAACCCATACAGAAGTGGTCAGAGAAAAACTGTGATGTGTTTAGATTCATGTGACATAGAAGTGCTCTTAGCTTCTCATGTTTGCTTTGATTATAAACATTTTATAAGTTTCTAAAGAATGAAAATGCACATCTCTCTTCATATTTGATTTATTTAATTTTTAAAAGCTTGTGCTGATATTAAACAGAAATTTCTTTTTTGCAATCAGAGGGAATTCTTGTAGTTCAATCACTGTGTTATTGAAATGAAATAAAACTCAAGGACTCATTGAATTACTGGCCATCTCAAAGCAGATATGTGGTATGAGTTCATGTGAAAGTGACTCATACCAAAGACTTCAGGTCTGTTTGAGAGGTTAAGGCACTAAATAGATCAGGAGGAATTTCAGTTAATTTAAACTATGTATTTGTGCAAGTAAGAATGTAGTTAGTGTCAAAGGTCTATGTTTGTCAGGAGAAAACTGCTTTTTCTCTTTTATGGTTATAGGCAGAACTGCTGACACATACAATAACCACTCAAAGTCTAGTATGCTATTAAAGAAAATGAGCTATAAACATAGAGTTGGAATTCCTTTTCAATAATGCTATTGGCCCTCCCGATTCTCATATTACTGTCTTTGTTATTATTACTATTACTATTATAGGGTTAGTCTACAAACACTGTGTTTTTAGTACAGTACAGAATACTTGCAGGGAATGTTAAAAGCAAGTAATGATAATAATATTCATATTGTAAACTAAAGCTTTGAGGAAATACAGTGGCAGTAACCCTGTGTGCTTCAGAGAACCTCTGGATTTATAGCCACTTAGAATATTCAGATTGTTAAATTAATAAAACTCCTTGTGAGGCTGATTTTTTATATGTGTACGCTTTCCATAGTTAAAAATTAATATTGATACCTTTATTTCTGTCTCAGAGTGTGGAAAACTCCTTAATTCAAAAATAAATTCAAAAACTAGACTTCACCCAAAAGTTTTTGTCATCTTGTTCCCCAGAACTCAAGGGATATAAAGGTGGTGAAGGTGGTTTCCTCCCAATCTACCTATTGAGCATTTTCAGCTATGGAACTCATGGTGCCTTCCCAGACAGCACAGAAGGAAAAGGGATGGCGCCCGTTTTCAGTTTAAAATCTCACTGGGGAGACCATACAGGTCAAATAAAAGTTAAAGTTTTTAAAGAGTGGGGAAATGTAAATGACAAATACGTGGGCAGTCATTTGTGTAAGAATTCTGAAAAAGGAGACACTTGCTAATTGACTTTAAGCAGATAGAAAGGTGGCTATTTGCATTACCTTATTGAATGCAGATTCATTTCTTTTCAAGATGTTTTTTTTGTAATCCATTCTTAGACATTCATATATTACTTCCTGGACATATGGGTAATTTATTTCTTTTAAAAAATAATTATGTGTCCATTATTCTAGCTTTCCTTTGTAGATTGTCTCTCTATATCATTATTACTCATGTTAGGTATTAAGTTTACAGGAAGTGAGGGCCATATTTGTAGAGTTTCTTTTCTATAAAACCTAGCTTAGAGACTTTTGAGTTCTGGATACATATTTTGTTTTCTTTATTTTTTTTTAAATAACCGTTTTCTGCTTTATTTTATTCATGATATTAACCATACAGAACTGTTAAAGTAATTCAACTACCTCTCGAAATGCCCACTGGGTCATAACTCAGCTTTTACAATTGTGCTAATTTGCATTCTGTAACTACAACTTACATATACACAGAACAGCGCCGGAGAACAGCTGACTTTTCAGTTTAGTTTTGTCAAGTGACAAAACGAAAAGGATTGCGTAACGAGCGTGTTGTCCTGTATTCCAGGAGAAATGACCCCTGGGCGGGGCTCACCGTGCCTCTCCCGCCAGCAGCGCTCTTCTCGCGGGATTTGGGGCGCAG
>NW_005356032.1:657981-669577 GCF_000412655.1 Myotis brandtii | reverse complement strand
GCGGGCGGGCGGGGGGGGGGGGGGGGGTCCACTCGGAACTGTCAGTCCAGGCCTTGACCTCGGGGAGGAGAGGGGCCAGAGCAAAGGAGGCGAACCAGGTGCTCTCCCAGAGCCCAGCTCCCGAGCGCACGGGACACAGAAGGAAGCTGGGATGGAACCCTTCAAGCTGGTGTGACCCAGAAAGGCCCTCTGCTCGGTTTTTCTCCCTGGAAGGCTAAACAGCCCGTCTCTGCTCTTTCGGAAACTAGTTTCATCCTTCCCTAACAAGGAACTGCTTGCTGGCCTTGGCTAGCGTTGCCTTTCGTTGTTTACAGTCCTGATCTTGTGAGAAAGGAGATGACTTCTTCACCCAAGTGAGGCTGAGGAATGAGGTTATGGCTGAGCACCTTGGAAGCTTAGAAGGAATGAGGTTATGGCTAAGTCAAGGTTAAGGCTTGAAGTAAAAACGCCAACCAAGGTGTGGAGATGGATCTAAATTTTCATTTGTCTATGATAAAGTGGCTAGAACCAGAGCTATGAAGCTATACATGAGGTGAGGCACCATATCTCCGGACCAAACAGTATGGAGACTCAATGAATATTGACTCGGTCTTTATATTTTGGGAATTCTGTAAGTTTTGCTGCATTTCAACATATCTCACTGAGATGATTTCAAAAGAAAGCCAGAGATTATGAATTCAATATACAGTTTCTCTTACTATTTCACCAATTACTGGTATTCATTCTCCTTTGACTCTTCTAGACAGACTAAGTCTAAATTCTTTCATTTTTGTTAATTTGTCTTAAATCAATTTTTTATTGAATCATTAGTTATTATTGTCACTGAAATGTTCTTCTATAGGAATTCCAATTTGGTACAAAAAGTTCTATTTTATGTTTGCTTTAAATCGAGCATTTCGTTGAATAAATACATGTATTCAAGAAGAATGAACTTTTAAACAAGTACAAATAAGTATACAAAACAAGCTAGTTATTTGAAAAGAATCTGCTAATTTGTATGTGGTTCAAGTTTAGGGAATAATTTACCTTAGTTTATACAAATGATGGTTTTTCTTTCAGAACAAAATTCACTAAAAGAGTATTTTTCTGTTAGGCTAATGTGTACCTTCTACAGTTACTTGTTTTTCACTTAAAGACACTGATTGTTTTATCACATACATTTTGGGGAAACTTTTTAAGATGTGTCAAATATTTTGTTGAATGCCTACAGTAAGAAAATATAACTCAATTATTTTTAACACATGAGTGAGTCAGGGAAGGCTAACTAGTTTTATAGTTTTGGACTGAGGTCATCAAAAATACCTTCTTGAAAGGAATTGCATTTTAAATGGTTCTTAAAGGCGTTTTCGAGTTTCTCTGTAGATATTCAGAAGAGGGGTTGCTGGGTCATATGGTAACTCTGTTCTTAATTTTGTTAGGACCTCATACTGTTTTCTGTAGTGGCTGTACCAGTTTATTCCCACCATAAGTAAATGAGGGTTCCTTCTTTTTCACAGCCTCTCCAGCATTTGTTATTACCTGTCTTGTTGATAATAGCCATTCTAACAGGTGTGAGGTGGTATCTCATTGTAGTTTTCATTTGCATTTCTAATAGCTAGTGAAGTTGGACATCTTTTTATATATTTGTTGGCCATTTGTATATTTTTGGGGGAGAGGTGTCTGTTCAAGTCCTCTACCCACTTTTTAATTGGATCATTTGGTTTTGAGTTGTATGAGTTATTTATATATTTCAGATACTAACCCTTGTTGGAGCTGTTGTTTGCCAGTATCATCTGCCATTTGGTTGGTTGCCTTCTTGTTTTGTTGGCAGTTTCTTCTGCTATGCAGAAACTTTTTATGTAACCAATCCCCTGGGACCACATTCAGGGTTTTTATAGCCTTTGGCTAATATAATTAACTAGAGGCCCAGTGCACGAATTCATGCATGGGTGGGGTCCCTAGGCCTGGCTGGCGATCAGGGTTGATTGGGGCTGTCTTGCCCAGTCCTGAACGCGATCAGGGTTGATTGGGGCTGTCTTGCCCATTCCTGATTTGGGGACGGGCCCATCAGGGCCAGGCCAATTCGGGGCCTGCTGGCTGGGGGAGGAATTGGGGGAGGATTGTGGGAGATTGGCCGGCTGGCCAGGGGAAGGGACCGGCAAGGGGAGGGACTGCAGGAGGTTGGCTGGCCGTGGGGAGGGACTGGGGGAGGTTGGCCGGCTGTGGGAGGTTGGCTGTGGGAGCCCACTGACCACCAGGGGACAGCTCCTGCATTGAGTGTCTGCCCCCTGGTGGTCAGTATGTATCATAGCGACTGGTCGACCGGTCGTTCTGGTTGTTTAGTTGTAATGGTTGCTTAAGCTTCTCTCTCTCTCTCTCTCTCTCTCTATATATATATATATATATATATATATATATGTATATATATATTGAAATTAATATTTATTTGCAATGTCATTTTTGCACTTGAACTAATCTATGTGCTGGTGAAAATTATTTTTAAAATGCAAGTTCGGCAGACCCCTTTAATTGATCACTTTCAGCTAAGTTAATTAGTAGCCCATTTTTTTCTGTATTTTATTAGGCAATAAATATATGACCAGCAAAATATTTTAGCTTAAAAGTGCAATTTTTCTCATCTTCTATATGCAATCAGTAAGTTCTGTGTTCAGTTTGAAGGGTAAGACTGTAATGTTTATCACATGATTACCTTGGTCATCTTAGCTTCTTTTTGCAAGGGATAGGAAGTATATTAATTCACATTTCTCAAATTTTAATGTATAAAGGAATCATCTAGAGATGTTGTTCAAATGCAAGTTCTGGCATGGGGCCTGAGAGTCCATATTTCTACCAAGTCTTAAATGTGGCCAAAACTACTGGTCTACCATGCATTGAGCAAAAAAAATCTAAGGATGAATTGAGGAAAGGGATGGTAGGAGGGTGTAGTGGGACTGTCAATGGGCCAGAAACGAAAAGAGTTTTAGATCTAACTTTTCCACTCATTTGAACTATAGCTTCTCCAATTAGCCACTGAAGTCTCGATGTGCCCATCTGTTCAATTGGTATAAAAATTCCAGTTTGCCCGGCATGCATCAGAGAATTGAGTGGAAACAATGGAGAATACATGCATTTGATATGTAACATGTTGGAGAGTTAAACAAATGATCAGAGGCAATAATATTGATTTTGCACAGCACCTTGCTTCTGGAAAAAAAAGATGATGTGAGCAGTGTGAAACTCCTAAATCTTAACCTGCTTTAATTGATATGAAGAAATATAGCAGCATACAAATGTGTGCATATGAGAGTTCAGCTATGCAGATATGATTGCAGAGGGAAAAAAAATTGGAAGAAAAGATTTTGTATTGCTGTTGTCTCTGGAAGAAAGAATTATGGTTATAGGTGTTTTTTTTTCTTTTTTTATGTAGTTCTTTATCATTTCATGAATTTGATAAATGAGTATGTATCACTTTTATGATAAGGAAAAGTAATGAAAAGTTAAATAGATCTAAAAGGTGGTCAGTATCCTCTGTATAGATTTAGGATACATTGTAGTCTTGCATCATCCTAACAAAAAGAGATAATAATGAACTAATATTGATTAAATTTCTACTATATAGTAAACATTGGGTCTAGGCCTTTACAAATGTGAGCTTTTCAGCATGGCCCTATACCAGTGATGGCAAACCTTTTGAGCTCGGCATGTCAGCATTTTGAAAAACCCTAACTTAACTCTGGTGCCGTGTCACATATAGAAATTTTTTGATATTTGCAACCATAGTAAAACAAAGACTTATATTTTTGATATTTATTTTATATATTTAAATGCCATTTAACAAAGAAAAATCAACCAAAAAAAAGGAGTTTGCGTGGCGTGTCAGCATTTTGGAAAACCCTAACTTAACTCTGGTGCCGTGTCACATATAGAAATTTTTTGATATTTGCAACCATAGTAAAACAAAGACTTATATTTTTGATATTTATTTTATATATTTAAATGCCATTTAACAAAGAAAAATCAACCAAAAAAATGAGTTCGCATGTCACCTCTGACACGCGTGTCATAGGTTCACCATCACTGCCCTATACATTAGCCCCATAATAGCTTCCCTATGCAGCAGGGAGAAGTCTTTTTAATAAACAAATACATTTTCACTTCTCCCCTGTGTGATATCCCAATTATTTCCCATATGTTCATAATCTACAAGGTCTTCTGGAAGCCAGCCTCTGCCTGTCTCCTACATATCCTTTCTCACTGGCTCTGTTCTGGCTACAATGGCCTGGTGCTGTTCCTAAAGCTCATCAGCTTTATTTTCACTACGGAGCCTTTGAACCAGTTACTAAATCTGCCAAAATATTTTACCTCCCCAATGGGTACAATTTAGATCCCTGTTCCATTGTGACCCTCTCAAAAATAGACTCTGGAGGGGCTCAGAACACTTTATACCCAGAAGAAAGGAGCATCCTTAGCTCCAAAGATGGAGTGATGTGGGGAAGAAAAATAGTTTTTCTAAGTTCTCCTGGATGGACTAATAATCAAAATTACATAAGGCAGATTAACAGGGAAAAAAATCAAGTTTTTTCTTACACAGGGAATTCACATAAACATGAAAATTCCAAAGACAGAAGGCAAAATGAGGCATACATGTCATTCTGGACTAGGGAGGGAGAAGAAGAGTTCTAGGACTTCAGTTTACAAGGCGATGAAAAGAGTTTTGTTGGGCCATTTTGAAAGAATAGGGCACAGACAGGACTTTGATCAAATGGCCCTTTCTAGATGCCTTCCTGCCTATCACACTGAGTTCATATTAAACTATAGTTATCTATGATGATAACTCCCTTCCTAGAGCAGGTCTTCTATCCTAAATTCTTTTAGGCAGGGGAAGACCAAAGTTTTTAATGAGTCTTTTGTTTTTTAAAAATAGCCAGCTTAAGATAATCAATATCCAAAGAGGTATATTTTGGAGTAGCAAACTCTGCCTCCCTTCAATGCCAAGAGAAATCCGAGCAAACAGGCCTAGCTAATTTCCCAGTTCACTCCTCTTAGCTCACACCCTGTGTCCTCTCACATTTTTTCATGACTTGCCACTCTTCATCAAATCTATAAAAATGCTCAGGCGGGTTTAACCATTTCTCCAGGTCTTTACTAGTATTTCCTTTTGTGATGCAAAATTTGTATTAAATACATTTGTATGCTTTTCTCTTGTTAATCTGTCTTTCTCTGAGACCAGAGAGCCTAGAGGGATGATTGGAAAAAATATCCTCCCTCAAGGCCTTACTTTTTAAGATAACATCATTAAAAATGTTCTTAACTTTTCTTATTAGAGTTAGAACTATTCAAATGAAGTCATTTATTCGTTTATTTGTTTGACATCTTTATCCTCCACTAGAATATGAGTTCATCTGCCCAACTAATGATCTGACACAGACGACCTGGTAGATTTGCTGGACTCAGAGTCCATGCAGGTCCTTGCTTATCATGGATTCCAGTCAGTTCAGGACCCAGGCTTCCATGCATATATGGGTGTGCATTTCAAACAGTCCTTGGGAGAGCTAAAATGTGCCAGGTTTACAATGGGAGCACAGACCTCAGCGTGAGGAGATGTATGATAGAGAAGGGGAATTTATTTGATCATCACAAATGCTTTATGACAATGTTACTGGGGTGTAGAGAAAGAAAAATGGTAGGAAAAAGAGTAAACAGTGTTAACGCCTGTAGGACCTCCTTGCATCACCTTGCCATGCTGGTGTCAGGAATAGTTGTGTTTGACATACTTCCATGGGTAAAAAATAAATATTTAATAGTTTATTCTTTACATTTGAAATTCTTTCAGGTGGAATTAGTAAATCCAGTTGCCTTTATTTTTGGAATGTTCTCCTCTAATCTTTTTTTATGTATTCTGAATACTTTGTAACATAAAAGTGTGTGGCTGATTATAAAAATTCTATTTTGGTTGTTTTTAGAATTAACAAAACACTTCCTTAGGAAAGAGCTATCATAACTGTGACTCTTGTATTCAAGGAAAGAATACATTGCTTATTGGCCTTTCTGGGCCTTCTGGGATGCTCTGGAATGGAACGAATTCCTTCTAAATCTTATGGTGCATAGACCCAGGATAGTGCTGAAATTTTAATGTCCAAAGATTTTCAGATGTAGTTAGATGCTGATTCTCTTACCAGAGGAGGACCAGTCTGAGGATAGCTTCTTCTGGTGTCACAGGAAAAGCATTTCAGGAACACTTGTGAAGGAGGATGTGAGCAATAGTGGCAAGATTTATTAGAAGGGGGCACAGGGCCTAGATGTCCTTGAAAAGCCTGCCACAGATGCAGCACTTCCCTGGTAGGTTCAGCAGCAAAAGCTGGCCTATGTTGTCAGTCGGCCCCAGATACACCACACCCGATGCTCCACCCGTGACCAGGTAGCTCAGCTCCATCTTGCTGTGAAAGAAGTCCAGCTTCTGGGACTGCAGGCCCACACTTGTCCCTGCCAAGCCCAGGAGGAGGGCCGGGGCCCCGAGTTCCTGTGCCATTATCCTGGCATCCGAGGCTCCAGTAGTCTAGCTCAGTGTCTGCTCCCAGCTACACTCCAGCCCACAGGGCTGCCAAAAAGAGATTGTGAAGCTTCCCTGGCTACACTCCAGCCCACAGGGCTGCCAAAAAGAGATTGGGGCCCTTGTGAAGCTTCCCTATATTTATTTCCTTGGGCTTGGGAGAGAGCAGGCTTTCTTTCAAACGATCCAATCTCTTTGCTGGCTTTTCCTGGGCTGGTATCCTTATCCTATCCGATCATTTTTCCGGATTTTCTCAGGCTTGTATCTTCCCCTTTATAGTTGCTATTTTGGCTTCTACTGTGTGTGCACCCAGTGAAAGGACTTCCCCCTGTGCTATCTTCTCCCTCCTCCTGTTAAAGGGGCAGACTCCCCAGGGTGACCATAAAGTTTAATCAGGCTTAATTCGGTATCTGCTGCTGATTGCTCTCTCCCTCCTTTTTGCTTAAAATCTAACTACCTACCTACTGTAACAATTCTATCATGTATGGGTCTTGAAGTGAGTTGATTAGGGAAGGACTTCTGTACTTATATTTAAGTCTATGCTTTGGAGTAGGATATTGAGGAAGGAAACTTTCTGGAGAAGAACTAGAGAAAAAATTATTGCTAAAGGGCTGTAGCCTTGAAACTCAGCAAGCTTCCAACCAAAAGGCTTCAAGCAATAGAATAGCCTTTGCATTCCTTTTAGTATCTTCTGCAATGAGAATCACTTAGAATTTTATTCTAGAATAAATTTCAACTGGCATGTTTTATTATATTTACTTAGCAGCATAAGGGAGATGAAAAGTGCTAACATATTAATTTAACAAGAGGAGATAGACCAGCTATCCAAAGCATACCAGAAAATGAACTCCACATTCCAGGACTAAATGGTAAATATTTTGAATATCTATCACACTGTCAAAGTTTCCTTTGGTTTATTAAATTGCCTGAACAATTATGGATTACCTTTATCATGATGGAATGAATCTTCTAGACATTTCATAAAGTCTTCACAATCTATACGCCACAATAAAGCTCTTATTTATCTTCTTGCAAATCCTCCATTAATTTAAAGACTTTTCTTATAGTCACTTAAACGTTTAATAAGACACTGGTGGTTGTAATAGCCCTGAAGATAAGTCATTTGTATTAGCCTACCTCAATTTGCTGCTGGTACAGTTTCTGTTGAAGGGTTTACACACTGGAATGCAAGATAATCAACTTCTAACCTATTCAGCAAAATAAAGTTTTAAACCTTAATGAAAGTTGTAGATAGACTCGATCTTTATAGCTCCTTTCAAAACAAGGCTTTTAAAGGATGTATTTACTATAAGTGTCAAACAGAGATAATAATCTTGCCTCCTTTTTATTGTTTTTACAACTTTAAATGAAATAGAATAAGTATATCAGTTGGGATTGTTTTCAGTAGCAAGTAATAGAAAACCAGATTAACAGTGGTTTAAACACATATGGGCTCACTTGCCTCATATAACAAGAAATGTAGCAGGCTGACTACTAAGTGTTCAATGGTGCCATCAGGGACCCAGCTCTTATATTGATCTCTTTTGACATCCAAAACACTATGGCATTTGACTTCACATTCTCAGGGTGCCTCCTTCTCCTCCTATGATGTGTCTGTGTTTCAGATGGAAAGAATGACTAAAGATGAAAGCAGTGATGCCAACCCCATCTGTCCTGTTCAAAAGCTTTGCTAGATGCTCCGCCAGTTGATAGCCACTGACTTCTTACAGCAAAGTGTATGTTACTTAGCCCTCTCTTGCTGCAGATTAGCTAGCTTTCAAGTCTCTGTAACAGAGGAATGAAAGGGAGAAGGGGCTTGCAAATGGCTTTCAGATGCCAAATTAGCCTACAGCCTGGCACACTGTTTACACTAACCTGTCAGATACCTATTACGACAGGCACATCAACAACAATGCTATTTGTAACTCTGCTATGTAGTTGTCACTAGGATGATTCTGATTTGGATCCCATAGAAAGTAAAATATAATGATGGTTTTAAATAAGAAAGTTAATAAACCACTATAATGTAAACATATATATTGAATGCTTATTAGTAGTAGTCATTTTTCCTGCATTTTATTTGCATTAACTGAATAAATCATCACAACAACCCTATGAAATAGGTAATGTAATTGCACTATCTCCATTTTATGGATGAACTAGAGGCCCAATGCATGAAATTTGTGCAACAATAGGCCTTCTTTCCCTCGGCTTCTGGCACTGGCTTCCCTCTGGCACCCGGTACCCAGGCTTCCCTCCCAGCCCTGGCTTCGTCCGGAAGGACAAGGACGTCGGTCTAATTAGCATGTTATGCTTTTATTATTATAGATGGGCTGAGGCTTAGAGAGGAATGGCAGTAGCAGAGTGGGGGTTTCACATCAGAGCAGTCTGGATCCCCGAATCTCTGCTCTTAACCACTACACTAAACTGTGTGTGCAAGACTATTTCCTGTTACTTAAAAATTCATAGAACTTTGGGTCTAAGGTGAGAAATATGTTACTCAAAACTTATGTTTTCAACAGGAAAACTGAGGCCCCATGAAGGAACTGTGGTAGCCAAGATCACCCAGATTTTTTAGTTAAAAATAGTTTGAGCATGGAAGTGAAGCTCTTCACATACAGTTCACAGTCCCTTTTGCTACAGGATGCAAAAATTCTGGGTTAATTCCCAGGTTAGTTGTGAAAAGAGTGGTCATACCTATTATCAGAATGATTAATCATTATTTCTTAGATACCTAAAAAACTATTTTTATCAAGTTGTTATTATGAGATTATTTTAGCAAGCACCTAATTAGAAGAATTGGTAGTTAAGTCTAAAGACTTAAATAGATTCAGGTAAAAAATGTGAGGCAAGACCTTTCATAGTAATCCTATGTACTGACATTGTGTTAAATCAAAAGCGTATAAAATCAGGTTGCCTCACTCTTAGTGGTGCTAACATTGATCATATAAGTTACAATGGTGCCAACAGATTTTTCTATTCTATAACTGTATTTTCTCTTTGTAATGAATAAGTACAAAGGAAGGGGGTGGGAGAATTCTTTGACTCTGGCCTAACATTTGGTTCTGCAATCTTTCATCTTATTTTTTAGCATCTGTTGGGGGTCCTTTCCTCAATCAATGATTCCTTTGGTATTATAGAATGGTGATTTTATAATTCTGTATTTTCTTCTACATTTACTGACTACAATTTCCTATAAATAAGCACTTTTACTCATAATGGGATAAAATACAATTTCTCCTAAGACACGCGCGCACACACACACACACACACACACACACACACGAAGAGAGACTGAATGAACACTTATTTCTCTTTGATTAGAATTTTTTAAAGTAAAATATTAACTTTTATATTGGATTTTGTTTATTTGCTTTTTGCTTTTGCTTTTGCTGTCTCTCTCTCTCTTGTCTTTTTTCCTAAGAGTATTACTGCAGTCTTGAGATTTTATTTATCCAATGTATTACAATCAATTAAGCTTCCAGGGACTACAAGAAAGAATGAATACACACAATGAAACAATTCCAGATATAGAATATTGCTCAAAATAACTTTCTTGGTCTGTCCAGAAAGTAAGTGTAATGAAAAAATGAAATGGATACTGTCATAGAATATTAAAGATCATAAATTAATCCAATGCATGAGTTTGGGAGTTGTAGCAGTTCAAATAGGTACAATTTGAATGTAGACTATATGTTAGGTATTAGAAAAAATTACTGCTAATTATTTATTGTGATGTGATTGTATTATTTTGGTTATGTAGGAGAACGTCTTTATTTTAAGAGAAGCATACTAAAGAATTTGGGGATAAAGGATCACAATGCCTGCAGTTTGTATAGAATTAATTATGTAAAAATCATTTGTAAACACACGCACACACACAGTCACACAGTTTAGGCAAAGCAAATATGGCAAAATGTTATCTTGAATTTACTTGTGGAGTTTATAGGTGATCGTTATTTTATTCAACTTTTTTGCGTGAAAATTTTTATTAAAGGTTTTAAGAAAAAATAAATGGCTATAGCTGCTCTGGAAATGTAGGGTACTTACTGAATCTGTAGTCTAGAGCAGTGTTTTCTAAAATATTTTTTTTGCCTAGAAAGGAGGATTGCCTCAATATTGAGACAGAGAGATCTGGTCCCTTTGCTTTAAATAGGACAATTAGATTTCTATCTTATTTATGTTTTGGGAGTCCTTTTACAACTTTATTGGAACACAGGCCTTTGGTAACCTTGAAAAAATTATAGCACTCTAGGATAAAACTCTTAAAATTAGTCACAAGTTCCTCAATGAAATTTGTCCCAAAGCAACTAAGGTTTTGCAAAAATTGGCAGTCTCATAAAACCAACATTCGTATACTTGATTAAGAGTCTATAACAGGGTTTGACTAAGTGTCAAATGATAAATATTTTAAACTTTATGGGCTATACAGTCTGTGTCACAGTTACCCAATTCTGCCTTTTTAGTGGATAAGCAGCCACAGGGAATATTTAAATGAATGGGTGTGGCTGTGTGCCAATAAAACCTTATTTACAAAAACAGTTGGAGGGACTGATTTAAAGTGAGCAATAATTTTCATACTCTTGTCAATCATATAAAAAACATTCATGCTATCATAAAATATAGGGACAGTTTGTTTTTTTATGTGATACAATGACCCCTTCCTTTTCAGGGCCCATGCCATCTACACTAATAAAAGAGAAACATGGTAATTAGCGTACGACCCCTACCCTTCCCATTGGCTAATCAGCATATCCTTATGCAAATTAACTGTCAGCCAAGATGGCGGCCGGCAGCCATGCACTGAAGCGAACAGGGAGGCTTGCTTGCTCCAGTGACTGCGGACTCCAACGTTCCCCGCCTCAGTTGCTGGCCTCTCAGCTGCAACTCTAAGCAACTATGTTGCAAATATAGAAGCTAAACAAAACCCCAGAAACCTGCGTTAGTCAGCCTGGCTTCAGCCAGCCGGACCGCAACATTGTATCAAATACAGAAGGAAAAACAAAGGCCAGAAACCGGCTTTCAGCAGCCGAGGCCTCAGAGCTAAAGCTGGCCCAGAATAAAAAA
>NW_005356032.1:647140-656396 GCF_000412655.1 Myotis brandtii | reverse complement strand
TTGCTGACAGTTACCTGAAAGAGAAGTTGGGGTGCTTCATTAGGCTGGAAAAAGTTTAGCTAAATCAGAAAGCAGGTCTAATTAAGCATGTTTATTCTATATATATAAAAGGCTAAGTTGACTTGCACATGTGCGATACATATAAAGCTCTTGCTGGCGCCAATCCCATGCTTGTGTTTTGATCTGTCATTGTTGATTGTGAATTTGGTTGACACTTCTATTACAGAGAAAGGGTGAATAGCGATATTAAAATTTTTCTTCTAATTAATTTCCTTTCAATGTGCATGAATTCGTGTACCCGGCCACTAGTTGTTAAAGAAAAAGTAGAGCCTGCCTGTAGTTAAAGAGGAAAAAACGATTTTAATCAGGAACTGTAACACATGGACAATGAGGATCTATCAACAAGAAGCAGGGTGGGAGTGAGTGGATCAAAATTTACTAAGAAGAAACATGAGGGATAAGAGAGGATTCTGGCTGAACCAACCTAACAGGATTTGTTGAAGGCAAGCCAGGGTGATGAGACTTGCCTGGAGGATGGTGGAGAATGAGGAATTTGATTAAATATCAAAGTGGAGCCCAGCTGGTGTGGCTCAGTGGTTGAGTGTCAACCTATGAACCAGTAGTTCACGGTTTAATTCCCAGTCAGGGCATGTGCCTGGGTTATAAATTTGATCCCTAGTAATGGTTGGGCGGTAGACAATTGATAAATGATTCTCTCTCATCTTTGATGTTTCTATCTCTCCCTCTCTCCCTTCCTCTCTGAAATCAATATGTATATATAGTAAGTGGAGGATTCTGTCTAGACTGACTCAGCAGGATTGTGTTGAAGCTGACTCTTGGGGACTTGCCCTAGGATGGGTCCTAGTTGCTGAGAGGAACCTAGCTAGAATTTGGTCTAGGAGAGTCTTTACCAACATACTGCTTTCTTTCTGTGAAAATTTATCTTCCTTTTCCTCACTTAGTTAATTATTTATTTTTCTCTTTTTAAAATTTCTCCCCTTAAGCAACACATTCCCAAGAAAGATTCCTTGATTAAGTCAATTCTTGTTTCGGATGATTTATTTCTTATTCACAGCATTAGCATTCACTAATTGTGTATTTATATGATTAGTTGATTAAGTCTCACAATTATTGATTAATGATTATCTCTAAGACATAAGTCATTTAAGAAAGGAACAATTTCTGTTTGTTGTGTTATTATTTGTTAGTTAATCACTTTTGTTTTTTTGCCTTTTTTCATCAGCATTTTATCACCAATCTGCCAAGGCACCTGGCACTTAGTAGGCCCTAAACTATTTATTGAGTGGATTAACTAGTACCTTTCCAACTAGTTATTATAATGTAAACATAAAGAATAAGACAGATATTGAAAATATGGTTAATGAATGCATTGACTTATAAGCTGTGATATGTTATTTTTCTTTTTTTAATCCATTGTCTTTTAAATACCAGTAAAACCAGAGTATTAGTAATAAGATATAAAGCATATTATTTGGCATTTTAAAGAATTAGCACTGTCTTTGGGGATGTTCTAACTCCTCACCATATTTGAAAATAGCTTTAAATCTTAGGTAATGAAGTAGCCAGGTAAGTCTTAGGGACTGGCATGTGACTTAAAGTCATTTGAATCCCTTTTTCTGAGAACTCTGGGTGATTTCTTGTGTTATTTAGGACAAAGTCTAAATTCTATAAAATGATGTATCTGGCCCCCTAATATCTGGTTCCAATTATTAAAACCATTTATTTTGTTATTCTATGCAAATCTGCTTTTGTGAAACTGATTTATTTGGTTTTTGAATCTCATCTTTGGGTTTTTCTGACTGTGATTTTTTACACTCTGAAATTTTAAGTGAGTTTTTAATCTCAATTTTCTTGCATTTTCTAAGTTAATAAAACTCCTTTTTCATGCCACTATTTTCTTACTAAACATAAATTAATTTCACAAAATTATTTTGTTTTGCACAGTCTCTTATGCAGTATAGGTTTATATAGGATGGAATGTCAAGAACCCAAACACTAGGTCAAGGAAGAAATAAGAATATGACATGGCAACCAAAACAGGAAAAAGCTTTTCAAGAGACACTAAAGTTGTCTCCCTAGTTTATTTTTCCAATTGATCACATTTATGAAAACAACAGTTTTAATGCAAGTAAGATGTTTACAATACAATGTAAAGAATTCTCTCCATATACGGCTCGACAACTTTATTTCCACTACAAACTGGTGTTATGGTGCACATAAGTTATTCTGCGGCACAATACTACTCGTGGATTATGTGACTGTATGTTATTTGTTACAAGAATAACAATAATGTTGCAGCGTGTTTATTGAAATAACCTTAGGACTGGGAAAAATGACTTTCTCTGCTAGGACAGCTACATGTTTCATGTTCATCTTGACCATTTCTTTTCATTGCTAGGTTTCTGGGAAGATTATTCCTCTGCTGACAGGCTTTCAGAACTGTAATTGGGAAGAATAAAACTAGAGAACAAGTGACTCCATTTAAATGTAGTATAGATTTCATTCTCTTCATTTCACATGGCAGATGTTCTCTTCCAATAAGAAGGATTCCCCTGAACTTGAATTCTTTGTTCCCAATATATCAGATACCTTCAGATGTTAGATACTTAAATTTCATGATGTAAATAACGACTGCTTGATAATGTTGAAAACTGAGTTTTTAAATTTTTATTACATCCACTTTTGTGTATTTTTTAATTTATTTTTAATAACCAGATGAGCAGAGGCTTATAGACTTATCCACAATCTAAGTGAGTGATATCTGAGCCCAGTATATCTAAATTCAAATATCTTCCATTGAATCACTACCATTCTTTTTTAAAAAATATATTTTATTGATTTTTTACAGAGAGGAAGGGAGAAGAATAGAGAGTTAGAAACATCGATGAGAGAGAAACATTGATCAGCTGCCTCCTGCATACCTCCTACTGGGGATGTGCCCGCAACCAAGGTACATGTCCTTGGCTGGAATCGAACCTGGAACCGTGCAGTCCACAGGCTGACGCTCTATCCACTGAGCCAAACCAGTTAGGGCAAACCACTACCATTCTCACTGATTAGTCCAAATGGTTAGGAGTATCCTCTGCACAGGTTAATCTATCAGAAGATGCTAAGCCTGCCATCTCTTTATTCTGAGAACTTTGCCTGTTCCTTGAAAGAGAGGACTTAAAGCTGTGATGGCCACAAATGACATGGCATTAGAAGTGTTAATCTGTGTGCAGAGTGAGCCACCAGGATTTCTTCCAGTGATGGCACTTCATATCGGCGTTCCATGACATGGTCCATCCATGTTCATCAGCTGATGTGGTTATGGAAGTCAGTAAGGAGCCAACCAAATCTACAGGACATGCAAGAGCAGGTACCCATCAGCATTTTATGCCAATCACGTGTCATGCCAATTCTATATTTAGTTCTGATGTTCAGCAGCCTCATCTTTACTGGATGGTTGAATCCTGATGCCCATTAACACTTTACAGTCTAGTCTGAACCTTTCAGTCCCTGTTTTTCATATCCAATCTATTTACTTTCTGGATAAGTCTATGCATTTTACAAAAACATATTATTGCATATTATCAAGATTACTGATGGTGTACAACAACATTGCATGTGGTGAGAATCTACACACATGTGACAGAAATCTGGAAGCTGAAGGTCTACAAAGTGCTTTGAGAAAAATGTACCATTACCATTTGTATTTTTAAGCTGTAGGCGTCATGCAGATTCTTACTGATACTTTCCGTACTTTGGAAAAAGCATTGTAGAAATGAGGACACAGGAAAATAAAATTGAAGCCAAAGAAGAGAAGGAACACTTACTGGATAAGAAAATTCTGTTTTATTTTGGTGAAGTGTTTTGAAGTCTTAAGGAAACTTTTTCCCCCTAACCTCCTATGTTATATTTATCTCCTGTGCTTCTGAGGTAACCAAGAAAAGAAAATAAGAGGAGAGAACAGAGACATATTTTCTTTTCTCCTTGAAGTCTGTTTCTTGGACACATATAAATGTGACCAAAAGAAACATCACATATTAAGGGCAAGTGTATTTAAAAAGATAAATAGTTTCTTTCCCAAGCTCTATATCCAGCTTATCAATATTATAGTATGTTTTTATAATAAGATATATTAAAAATGAAAATTATTAAAACAGTGCAATGGGAACTTTTGTGATTGCATACTGTTATGTTCTGAGACCTCATAATACTTAAAATGTGCCTTCATGATTTTACTGCTTTGAGAGTGTAGCTTACAACAATATTATATTATACAATTAAAAGGATTTCATTTTTCATCATAAAAATAGCATTCATTTTGTTTATCTGAATTCTATTGCCAGTTAATTAACATTTTAAATGATGTGTATTTAATGTACCACTGCCATATTTATCAAGCCCCCCATCACTTGTTTATCCATTCAGCAATCGTTTGGTAAATCTCTTTTAGGAACCTGACGTTTTGCTCAGGGAAAAAATTTAGGGAAAAAAAATTTCAAGCAGGCCCAAAACACTTGTTCAGCCATCTAAGATTGATATAAAACACTTTTAGAAATATTTACGTCTGTGTATATAAATAAAACCTTACAGTTCTTTGAGAGAGTAGTAAATATAAACTTAATAGTTGAAGAGAAAGTGTTCTAGTTTAAGAGTTTAATGCATTTTGTTCTGCTATGTGGTCTTAACTCTCCAGCATTATGGTAGTTTGAAAAATTTGAAGTTCTTAATATTGTTTAAACATCTGCTTTTGAGGAAATGTATTCTATCCTTTTCCAGATATAACACATATAAAATATCCCATCTGGGCTGAATGCCAGGGACGCACCATGCTTAAGTAATAAGCCCAATTATCTTGCTAATAAACAGCAGCTAGAAATTGAACTCCTGTTGGCAGATATATAGGATACTTAAACACTAAGTGGGATTAATTAAAATCCAAAATGAGTTACATTACAAACACATATAATAATAAATCACATACAAATATTAAGTAGAGCAATTATCTCATTTTCTTCTCTTTTTAGTTAATAAAGTTTATATTTTTGAACTATCCTGAGAAGAGGGTTTCAGAATTAGTGGAGAGCTTACTTGGAAGGAACTTCTGAGATAGAAATGTCAGATTCCAAACTGATAAAAATGAATGTGATGATAATAAATATTTCACCCCCAATGCCAAGGGATATCAGTAAAATATTCTCAAAATTGGTGTAGGCTTTAGGTACATATTTGCACTATAATGTGTTGAGTAAAATTTTGGGGGAATGTAGAAGAGGGAAGTTGTTACAGTTCAGATCAAGCATATATAAGAGTGAATTTATAATCAGTACTAGAGGCCCAATGCATGAAATTCGTGCAAGAGTAGGCCTTCCTTCCCTTGGCTGCCAACTGGCTTCGCTCTGGCACCCGGGACCTGGGCTTCCCTCTGGCTGCCGGCAGGCACCTGGGACCCGGGCTTCCCTTGCAGCCCTGGCTTCGTCCGGAAGGTCGCCGGAAAGACGTCTGGAAGGACGTCCAGTACTTCCCTTGCAACCCTGGCTTCGTCCGGAAGGTCATCCGGAAAGACATCCTGAAGGACGTCATCTAATTAGTATATTATACTTTTATTATTATAGATAATATATTTACTCAGAAATATATTGCTGACTTTTCTACATTTCCTCTTCTAATTATTTTAAAACGAACAGTTACAGAAGTGCAAACTTGTCCATATGAAAAAAAGTAATATTTTTTTTTCTTATAAATGACAATCAGTTTTGTTTGAGGTCATACTAGAATTTTGTTTGAGATTGTTTATTGAAAAGGGAAACTTAATTTCTAAGAACAAATGGAATACAGAATTTGGATCTCCGCTCTTTTTCCCCCTCAATAATATACTGTAATGAAATGGAATTACAAACAAACTGACACAAATGAAGGAAGAATTATTTCCCTTCTTTTTACTAACAATCAAGCAAGAAGTAAGTAATGTATGACCTTATATCGTACATTTCTTAAAAGGTGAGGATTTCAGTCCATTTGGGCGGCTATAACACAATACCACAGACTGGGTGGCTTACCTACACAGACATTTATTTCTCACCGTCCAGGAGGCTGGAAGTCAGAGGTCAGGTGCCAGCATGGTCAGGTGAGGGCCGTCCTCTGGCTACACACTTCTTATTGCAGCTCATGCAGGAGGGAGGAGGGCGTTCTAGGGGATCTCTTTGATAGGAACACTAATCCCATGCACGAGGGCTCCATCGGCATGACCTAAGCACTTCCCAAAGGTCCTGCCACCTACTACCATCACACTGGGCATTAGGATTTCGACATATAATTTTTTTTTTTTGGTGGGGGGAGGATAGGAGGAGGCAGAAACATTTAGACCATAGCAGTGACCAAGGAGATAAAGGAAATTTCAGGACCCCATTGTGCTGTAGTCAGTCATACTATCCTATTTGCATCTGCATTGATGAGTTGACAAAAGTCCTGGAAATTCTAATAACCTTAAATCTCAAGAGAAGGAAGAATTATTTCCCTTCTTTTTACTATGTAGAGTGTTGGGGGTTAGTGCAAACTGCTGATGGTGAAAGAAATATGAAAGTAGGCATTAACAATGGGCTCTGGATGTTTCTGGTAAAGGTCTAAGCTCTTAAGTGAGTCCACGTTAATGGTGCTAGTGGTTACTAGAGGTGGAAGCAATATTTTTTTTTCTTTCAAAGGCAGAGCTGCATTTAGTTGAAGCAAATGTTGTCAGAGTGTATCTGAATCATCAAAAAAGAGAACAGAGATCTAGTCTTCCCACAAAGAAAACCCAGGAGCCATCTCGGCTCTTAATTCTCCCCTTCTCCCTATTCACCCATGTGCTATAGAAGAGTGAAATGTCTGCAACACCCATCTAGCAAATTGTAACTCAGAAAAGACAACTAAATGCCAGGTCGATTAAAAAAGTAGTAATCTCAACTACCAGAAGACATAGAAAGTCTGTACAAAGTTACACATGTTAGGCAAGAAGAAAAGAAATCACGAAAGGAAGTAGACATGATATGAAATGGGGGCATGGGAGGAAAATCAGAACATAGTATGCTAAAAACTTCCAAAGACTTCAGTCTACAATAAAATGTAACACAACAAACTAAAAATATTTTCGTGAGTGCTTTTTACTTGGATAGAACTAAACTAGAAAGTATTTTCAGTAAAATAATAGTCAAAGATGAGATGACATAATAATAACTAACACAGTGGTTACTATGTTTCTCTTCTGAGCAGTGTAGGTACGTTAACATCGTTTTCCCTCACAACAGCCCTATTAGGATGTAGGCTTTATCTCCATTTTATAGATGTGGAAACTGAGTCACAAAGAGTTTTAGTATAAAGCACCAAGTCTTTTTTTAAAATATTTTATTGATTTTTTACAGAGGGGAAGGGAGAGAGATAGAGAGTTAGAAACATCGATGAGAGAGAAACATCGATCAGCTGCCTCCTTGGACACTCCCTACTGGGGATGTGCCCGCAACCCAGGTACATGCCCTTGACCGGAATCGAACCTGGGACCCTTGAGTCTGCAGGCTGACGCTGTATCCACTGAGCCAAACCGGTTAGGGCCAAGCACCAAGTCTTATAATGATTAAGTGGTGGACCTAGAATTTAAATTTATGTAGTCTGATCCCAGAGTCTTTGCTTTAAAATGCTCTGATACAGTGCCAATTAACACACAAAATTACACAAAAAATATAAGAAAATAAGAGACGAATAAAAAGAAATAATACACAAAGTTGAAACAGCAAGTAGAAGCTAATCATCTCAAAGCTGAGGAATAAAAGATAAAGATTAAGGCAAATAACAACTGAAATAGTTTGTTATCTCTTCCTGCATAACAAACCACTCCAAAGTTTAGCCATGGAAAACAACAGTCATTTTATTGCTTGTAATGACATGGGACAATAGTTCAGGCATGATTCAGTAATTACGGCTCCTCTCTGCTCTGCATGGTATCAGCTGGGAAAAATTCTCAGTATCGTTAATAATTAGGGAAATGAAATAAAAATCACAATTAGGGTGGTGATTATGAAAAGAACAGACAATTAGAAGTACTAGTGAGGATATGGAGAAGTTGGAATCCTTGTGCATTATTGGTAGGAATGTAAAGTGGTGTAGCCATTATAGAAAATACATGGAAGTTCCTCAACAAATTGAAAATTGTTACCATAAGATCCAGCAAATCCACTTCTGGCTGTATATCCAAAAGAAAACTAAGGACAGTTCTTGAAGATATTTTGGCACAATGTTTATGGCAGCATTTTTCACAATAGCCATAAGATAAAAGCAAATGCCCATTGACAGATGAACGGATAAAGAAAATATGGTATACACAAAAAAATATTATGCAGTCTTTAAAAGGTAAGGAAGTTCTGTCACATGCTACAACATTGGAAGATGTCAATGATATTATTCAATGCAGAATAATCCAGTCACAAAAGTGGGAGTAGTATATGAAGTATCTAGTCAAACTCATAGAAACAAAAAGTAGAAAGGTGATTGCCAAGAGCTGGGAGCAGGACCTAGGGGGAATTAGGGCTTGGTAGATCTAGAGTTATAGGGTTTCAAGATGGAAAACTTCTAGAGACCTGTTGCAAAGTTGTGTAAATATACTAGCACTACTCAACTGTACACTTAAAAATAGTTAAGACTGGAAATTTAATGTTTTATATATTTTTTTACCATACACACAAAAAACATAGCCAAACCAAGGGTTTTCTAATATGTGGTGACAAACAGAAGTTATCAAACATCAGGGAACACTGCGGATACTACACCTATGTTTTATTTTTTTCCCTGCCTAGGGAAAAATAAGAGAGAGAAACTTGGTAAGGAAAACTAGCCATAAAGAATGAATCAAAAGAGACCTCAGGAATGGAGAACATGAAGATTTTGTGTTCAAATGAAACATACAAGATGAATATACACTCTGTAGAAATATAACAAAACTAGAGGCCCAGTGCACGAATTTTTGCACGGGTGGGGTATGGCCAGCCCAGCCCCAATTGGGGTGGATCGGGGCCGGGCCTGTCGGGAGGAGGAGACGGCGGGAGGTTAGCTGGCCAGCTCGCCTCGATGAGGGCCTTATCAGGGCCAGGCTGGCTCGGGGGAGGGGCTGAGGGCAATTGGCCAGTTGGCTTCGCCCCTGATTGGGGTGGGGGGGCTGATAGGAGGTGGGACTGGCCATGGGGAGGGGCTGTGGGAGGTTGGCTGGCCAGCCCCACCCCCAATT
>NW_005356032.1:636216-646882 GCF_000412655.1 Myotis brandtii | reverse complement strand
CCTGAAGCCCCTCCCCCTGGTCAGCCCTGCCCCCTATTGGGGTGGGGGGTGATCTGGGGTGGGGCCAGCCAAGGTGAGGGGCCACAGGAGGTTGGCCAGCCGGCCCCACCCCCCTATCAGGCCAGTTCACTAGCCACAGTGGGCGTTGTAGCAACCGGTCGTTCCAGTCGTTACGGTGTTCTGGTCTCTGGCTTTTTATATATGTAGATAATTCTTTTTACAGAAAATTATGATGGTAAATATTAAGTAAAAAGTATTAGCTATGTTAACTGATCTTACTGTGATAATCATTTCACAACAAATAGGAATCTAAAAATAAAGTAAAATAAAATAACATAGTAAGCATTAACTTTGGATGTGAAAAATAAGAGGTGGAGATTGATAACATGAGAGGGAGAATATTTGTTTTGGGGTTATAGGAATCTCTCCAAGCCAGTGTGCCAACATAGGTTTTGTTTTATTTGTTTTCCAATGGCTGTGGCAAAGGTTAATTTATTTTGAGAGAGTTACCTCCTGGGGATATCATAAGAATGCAGAAGTGACTTGTGAAAGAGAAGTAACAAGTATTTTTTTATCATTTGCAGATTATATATTAAACTTTCTAAAACTTTACATTATTTCATATAATTTTCAAATAGTCCTTCAAGGTAAATAATAATATTCCAAGTAATCATGTAATTTCTTTAATGGAATGTTATAGTTTTATTTCATATTTTTATGGCTTTATATATTTTTTTGCTTTTCAAGCATTATTTCATCTGAATTTCATAAGTTTTATGTCATGAAGAAAGAATTTATGTGTAAGTGTTTGTGTGCAAACTTTTTTGTTTTTTAAAGGGATAGTCAGCCCTGGCTGATTAGCTCAGTTGCTTAGAGTATCATTTCCATACCCCAGGGTTGTAAGTTCCATCCCATCAGGGTGGTCAGAGTACATACAAGAATTAACCAATAAATGCATAAACAAATGGAACAACAAATCAACATCTCTCTCTCTTTTTTGTTCTCTCCCCCTTTCTCTCTCAAAATCAATAAATTTTTAAAAAGGACAATCAATGATTCATTTAGTGTATATTGAGTAGTTATTCTTTGTAATTCTATGGGGTTTTTTGTTACTTTATTGCATGTAACTTTTTCTCAAGAGTCTTTGCTATTCTTGCATATGCATTTTTAGAGATCAACTTTAAATTAGATTTGTCCAATTTTCTTCATATAATCTCATTGAGCATTTGATCAAAAGATCATTAAGCTTTATAAATAATTTTGAGAAGAAACTACATTTCTACAATATTAATAGTCCTGTTTCGGATTATGGTATGTCTGTCAAAAGGCACTTATCCGTTGCCTTATATTGATTTGAGTATTTGGGGGTTAATTTTAATTCTGTGTATTTTTAATTTTTGTATGCTTTTTGAATTATGTTTTTTCTAGTATATCAATTTTCACTTTTTTATTGCTGTTGTATAGAAAAGGTATTGCTTTTGTGAATGGCTTTTGAAACAGCTAACTTACTATATTCTTATGGAAATTAATGCATTTTAAATTATTTGCATGGACCTAATCTGAAAATATTTGTATGTTCTTATTTATCCTATTTCTTACTGTTTGGTATTGCATTTGCTAAACAAGTCAGAATAGTATTGAATAAAAAATAATACAAGCTTTCTCTTTTTCATCATATTTAGTTTAATACAATTCTCTATTAAAATGTATATATTCTGTTAGTTTTGCATGAATACTTATAATTATACACAGTTTTATTCAGTTTTTAGTCAAATCAGTAATAAATGCTAAATTTTATAAATTATTTTACTCTTTAAAAAATGGCCAGATGTTTTCCTCCTTTAGTTTATGAACATAATTGACTGTACTATTGATTTCCTAATGTGGACTCATTATTGCATTCCTGGAACAAATATTTTTTTTCATGGTATGTTATTTTATAGTTTAGTGTTCAATTAGTGGACTCATTATTGCATTCCTGGAACAAATATTTTTTATTCATGGTATGTTATTTTATAGTTTAGTGTTCAATTTATTTACTATATTTCTATGTAATTTTCATCCATACTTCTATACTAAATCAATATATTGCTTATATTGTTTAATTTTTGTCATATTGTGATACTGAAGTTTTCTAAGTCTTAGAGTATGATTTGAGATACTTTCTATCTTTTAATATGATTTTAATCACAATGCTTACCATTTATGAGTCTTAATAATTTGAATAAGCATTCATACAAAAGGCAAAATGAATTCAAGACAGAAGGTATCATCTATATACAAAAAAGTCACTATTATATTTAAAAATAAAAAGCATATCCAATTTCTGGTTTTATCTCTGACATTAAAAGATCTTAGAAGTTTCTATTTCCATCCTCACAAGAAGAAAAGAAGCTGAAAATCAATGATTTTCCTTAGATCCATCAGAGGATCGATGTCAGGGCAGACTGCCACCCCCAAATCTGGAGAGACAGGCAAATGCTGAATATCAGTGCCAAGATTATTTTACGCGGAACAGGAGTCACTGGACACTTAAACAGTGACTGACAAATTGATGAAGGCTGAGCCTGGGCTAGGTAGAGAGTTAAAAACACATGGGGACCCAGAAATAAGGGGGAGGGCTTTTACCTTCAGTCACCCCACCCACTTCTTATGGTGAAGAAATGAGGAAAATACCCTTCCATTTCAGGAACAAGGGGAAACAAGTAACCGTTTTGATACATCCCCAGGGAAAATTTTGTCATTTTGAAATATGGACAGAACATTCTCCTTAACAAAGGCCTGCCCTCCGAGGGAAACTAAGTCTCCAGAGCTTCTTCTGACTTGGGAGGAGAGCACTGTATCAATAACATAAAGGGGAGGGGGGTGTTGCTTAAACATATAATTTTTAATATGCCAATGGAGTTTAGTTGGTAGCCATTAAAACATATTGTTATAACTTTAGAATATTATATGTAGCCTCCATGATGAACACAAAGAAAAAAAATCTACAGAACATATACAGAAGAAAATGTGAAATAAAGCAAAATATCATTACAAAATAAATTAAACACAAAGGAAGGTAGTAATGGAGCAAATGAGTATACAAAAACTATGAGACATATAAAACATGGCAAATATAAGGCCCCCCCCCCCGCATCAGCAAATACTTCAAATAGAATAAACTTCCCTAAGTTTCAGATTAGCAGAATAATTTTTTTAAAAAGATCCAACTATGTGCCGTCTACAAGAGACTTGCTTTCCCCCCATTTTATTTATTATCTTAAAAAAAGCTTTATTGTTGAAAGTATTACATATATCCCCTCTTTGCCCCCATTGACCCCTTCTAACCAACCCCCACCCACCACCCCAGGAATTTTGATCTAAGGACATACATAGCTTATAAGCGAAAGAATGAAAAAGATATGCTGTGCAACTAGTAGAAAGAAAACAAGGATGACTATACCAATATCTTAAACAATAGACCTTAAGTAAAAAAAAAACAAAGACAAAGGCCATCCTTATAGTTATAAATAATGTCAATTTACTAAGAAAATAAAACCAATTTACCTAGAAAACACATTCTATGCATTTAGTAGACAAAGGAGAACAAGGATGGCTATACCAATATCTGACAAAATAGATTTTAAGTCACAAACACTTCCAAGAAACCAAGAAGGGGATTTATATATTGATAAAATAGGTCAAATTATAACAAGTTATAAACATGTATGCAGCAAACATCAGATCTTCTAAATACATGAAGGAAACATAGACAGAATTAAAGGCAGAAATACACACTTCTACAATAATAGTAGAGAACATCAATACCACACTTATACTAGTGGGTCAGAAAACTGAGATAGAAGATCAATAAAGAAATGGAGGAATGAACAACATTATGGCCAATTGGACCTAACAGACGTATAAGAAACACTCCAACTATAAATATTTCACAAGTGTACACAGAATATTATTCAGGATGGATAATCTGTTAGGCCACATACCAGTCAATAAATTTTTGAAAAATGGAAATCAAACAAAGTATCATTTTTATCATAGTAGAATGGAACTAGAAATCATTAGCAGAACAAGAACAGTACCACCTCACACCTGCCAGAATGGCTACTATCAGTAAGTCAACAAACAACAAGTGCTGGCGAGGATGTAGAAAAAAAGGAACCCTAGTACACTGCTGGTGGGAATACAGCCACCATGGAAAACAGTGTAGAATTTCCTCAAAAAATTAAAAATAGACCTGCCATTTGACCCAGTGATCCCACTTCTAGGAATATATCCTTAGAAGCCTGAAACAACAATCAGAATATATGGAAAACAGTCTTAAACAACCAGTGGTTCAAACTAGAAATCACAAGGGAACTTGAAAAATATTTTTAGTCAAATGAAAATAAAAACACAAACACATGATACCAGAACTTACGGGATGCCACAAGAGCAGTGTTTAGAGGTAGCAATTGTTGTTTAATGGGTACAAAGTTTCTGTTGGGGAAGATGAAAACTTTCTGGTGTTGAATGGTAGTGATGGTTGTATAATAAAGTGAGTATACTTAATGCCATTGAACTATACATGTAACAGTGGTTAAAATGGTATATATTATGTATGTTTTACTATAATTAACATTTGTTTTCTGAATTACAAAAAAGACAGGAAGAAAGACAGACTTGTGAAGATTATAGCCCAGGATAAAGCCCATTAAGAAACTGAGGTTTATTCATTGATTATAAAGGGATTTCCTTCCTCCATATCTTACCCCCACATCAACAGAGCTCAATAAAGTAACAGTAAATTTCAATAAAGAGAACGGTAAGATACAGACTGTACTTAAGAAGGATTTCTTAGGGAAACCCAAAGAAAGCAAGGGGAAAAACCTGAAACTAGAATAAACAATTCTCTTGTACTTAACAATTAAGCTAACACAAAACATGGGCAACACCTATTCAGATCAGCATAAATCCTCACACTAAAAGACTATCTCAGTTCTTACTATCTAGTACATCATACTGGGCTTCTGGCAAAAAGTTAAAAGGCATGCTAAAAAGGAAGGAAAGAAAAACCATAGACTGGAGAAACAAAGAAGACACCGGATTCAGATATGGGACAGTTTGTGGAATTATCAGGTAGTGAATTTAAAGTAACATGATTAATATGTTAAGGTCTATAATAGAAAAAGCAGATAGCATGAAAAACATGGACAATATAAGCAGGGAAATGAAAACTCCAAGAAACATAAAGAAATCCTATATAATGAAAGCCTAATATGCTAAGTGTCCATGCGTCCGGTCGTCCATTCAACCAATTGAAGCGTAATATGCTAATGATATGCTAAGGCTGCTCAACTGCTTGCTATGACGTGCACTGACCACCAGGGAGGCAGATACTCCTACCGGTAGGTTAGCTTGCTGCTGGGGTCCGGCTGATCAGGACTGAGCAATACAGTCAGGTCACGCCCTGGAGCCCTCCAGCAGTCCCTCCCCAGCTGGCCAACCTCCCGTGTCCCTACCTGGCACCTATCGTGCACTGGTGAGGTCCCTCGGCCTGGCCTGTGCCCTCTCGCAATCCAGGACCCCTTGGGGGATATAGGAGAGCTGGTTTTAGCCTGATCCCTCAGGCCAGGCCAAGGGACCCCACTGGTGCGCGAATTCTTGCACCAGGCCTCTAGTGTTAATAATAAAAACAACATAATGGAGAATTATTTTAATGGTCTAAGCAGTGTACAGGACAGAGCTGATGTATACTTAATGCCATTGAACTATACATGTAACAGTGGTTAAAATGGTATATATTATGTATGTTTTACTATAATTAACATTTGTTTTCTGAATTACAAGAAAGACAGACTTGTGAATATTATAGCCCAGGATGAAGCCCATTAAGAAACTGAGGTTTATTCCTTGATTATAAAGGGATTTCCTTCCTCCATATCTTACCCCCACATCAACAGAGCTCAATAAAGTAACAGTAAATTTCAATAAAGAGAACGGTAAGATACAGACTGTACTTAAGAAGGATTTCTTAGGGAAACCCAAAGAAAGCAAGGGGAAAAACCTGAAACTAGAATAAACAATTCTCTTGTACTTATAATTAAGCTAACAAAAAACATGGGCAACACCTATTCAGATTAGCATAAATTCTCATACTAAAAGACTATCTCAGTTCTTATTATCTAGTACATCATACTGGGCTTCTGGCAAAAAGTTACAAGGCATGCTAAAAAGGAAGGAAAGAAAAACCATAGACTGGAGAAACAAAGAAGACATTGGATTCAGATATGGGGCAGTGTGGAATTATCAGGTAGTGAATTTAAAGTAACATCATTAATATGTTAAGGTCTGTAATAGAAAAAGCAGATAGCATGAAAAACATGGACAATATAAGCAGAGAAATGAAAACTCAAGAGACATTAAAGAAATCCTATATAATGAAAGCCTAATATGCTAAGTGTCCATTTGTCCGGTCGTCTGTTCAACCAATTGAAGCGTAATATGCTAATGATATGCTAAGGCTGCTTAACCGCTTGCTATGACGTGCACTGACCAGGGGGGCAGACGCTCCTACGGGTAGGTTAGCTTGCTGCTGGTGTCCGGCTGATCAGGACTGAGCAATATAGTCAGGTCACACCCTGGCCTCCCCAGCTGACCAACCTCTCGCGTCCCTCCCTGGCACCTATTGTGCACTGGTGGGGTCCCTTGGCCTGGCCTGTGCCCTCTCACAATCCAGGACCCCTTGGGGAATATAGGAGAGCTGTTTTTAGCCTGATCCCTCAGGCCAGGCCAAGGGACCCCACTGGTGCACGAATTCTTGCACTGGGCCTCTAGTGTTAATAATAAAAACATAACATAATGGAGAATTATTTTAATGGTCTAAGCAAGATACAGGACAGAGCTGAGAAAAGAAGCAGTGAACTTGAAGATATGTCAATAAGAACTTTCTGAATTGTAATAAGAGAAGACAGAATAAAAAAATAAAACTAAATATCCATGAACTGTGAGATCATTGGAAAAGTTGCAACACAGGCATAATGAAAGAAAATAGAAAGAAGCAGAACAAATATCTGAACTAAAAATAACCAAGAATTTTCCAAGCTTAATAACAGACATCAATTTATAATCCTGGGAGCTAGAGAGAATCAAACAATCTAATTTAAAAACAAAACAAAACTAGGTATTTCAAATTCATACTGCAAAAGCCAAAGAAAATATTGAAAGAGCCAAAGGTGTGAAAACAAGAGCATCTTACCTATAAGAGAAGAGAAATTACATCAGGTGTTTGTTGTTATGTTTTGTTTTTTTGTCAGAAATCATTCAAGCAAGAAGAGAGTGGAGGGGAATATTTAAAGTATTAAAAGGAATAAAAAGAAAACACAAAAAAGAAAGAAAAACACAACTGGAATTCTCTTCAGTGAAATTATCCTTCAGTAGTATATGAGAAATAACAATGTTGAGCACATAGGTATCTCTTTTTTATTAGTCTTATTTAATTTAACTTAGCAAATGTTTTCAGTTTTCTGTGTAGAGATCTGGCAAGTATTTTAAGATTATTCCTAAGAATGCAAACCAAAACCACAATGAAATATTATCACACACTTGCCAGGATGGCTGTCATCAAAAAGATAAGATATTATGTATTTTGTTTATCCCTGTGTTTTTAATTTACCAATTCTTATTTGTATCACCATTTTAACTGCCTTGTACCTATTTTCATGGGTTATTAAATTGGAGATTTAAATCCTCAAATTTAACCTTTTGTATTTCTAATATAATATTAAAGTTATAAATTCTTTTGTAAGCACAACTTTAGCTACATTCCACAAGTGTTGATAACTTGTGTTATTGTTTACATTAAGTTCAAACATTTTTCTAATTTCCAGGATAATATCTTTTGACATATTGGTAGCTTTTGACCTACCAGTATTGGTTATTTAAGATGTTTTGTTTTCTAAGTTTCCGTATGTTTGGTACTTTTCAAAGAATATCTCATTTTTATTGATTCTTAATTTGATATGTTGTGGCAGAAAACATACTCTCTGTAAGATTTCAATATTTTTGGAATTTATTAAGATCTATATTATGTCATAGCATATGAAATCCCATGTGCACCTGAAGAGACAGAGTAAATTTTGCCACTGTTGAGTGCAGTGTCTTAGATATATAAATTAGCTCAATTTTGTTGATATTGTTCAAGTATTCTTGTATTTATTTTCTGTTTACTTATCTATTTGATGATGTTTACGTTTTTAAGCACTCTCTTATTTTTTCTCTATTTTTTAAAGAGAACACCAACATTGGTGTTTATTTTTATTTTTTAATATATTTTATTGATTTGTTACAGAGAGGAAGGGAGAGGGATAGAGAGTTAGAAACACCGATGAGAGAGAAACATCGATCAGCTGCCTCCTGCACACCCCCCACTGGGGATGTGCCCGCAACCAAGGTGCATGCCCTTGACCGGAATCGAACCTGGGACCCTTCAGTCCGCAGGCCAACACTCTATCCACTGAGCCAAACCGGTCAGGCTCTCTACTTTTTTATCAGTTACTGAGAGGAGGTGTTGAAAGATCTTACTATACTTGCACATTTGTCTATTGCTTCTTTTAGTTACATCAAGTTTTGCTTACTATATTTTAAAACCCTGTCAGTAGGTGTACATGTGTTTAGAATGTCATGTCTTGTTGATACTATGAAATACCCCTTTTTATCTCTGGTAATAATTTTAGTCCTAAACTCTATTTTGTTTCATGTTTACATATCCCTTAATTACATCATGTCTCTTTTTTCTACTTGTTTACTCTGTTTTTATATTTAAAGTTCCTTTTTTGTAGAGTTCATTCTTATGGTTTTATCCAGTCTGATACTCTGGCTTTTATTTGGAAATTACTGTATAAACTAAAATAAATGTAATTATTGATGTGGGTGGTTTTAAAATCTCACACAATGTTCAATAATGAACTCAAATAGATTTCAGATATGTTTAAGAGCTCTAAGTAGAATATTTCTTAAAAAAACATAGGAGCAAATCAAAGTGACCTTGCATTTGGCAAAGATTTCTTATAATAGGGTATAAATAGTGAGAAAGACTTTAGAGAAAAAAAACAACTTGCACTTTAACAGAATTTAAAATTTTAGTGTTTCAAAAGTCATTGTTATAAAAATTAAAAAGCAAGCCACAGACTGGGAGAAACAAGTAATGTCAGATATCTTGAAAACAATGATCTCACTAAGTACTTTCATTTCGATTATATAGAGTCTGAAACTTCAATGTAAGACTAATAAGCCAAAAAAATGGGTAAAGCATATAAATATGCACTGCACCGAAGATAATATATGAATGGCACATAAGCAAATAAAAATATGCTCAACATCATTAGGAAGATACTAATTAAAACCCAATTAGTACTGTAAGCCATTTTGTGTAATGTTTTTAAAAGACCAGAACAAGTTTGGAAAGATGCTGGTGGTCTTATAGGAAACGATTTAACATAAATAAATTTAAAAAGTTAAACTTACATTTACTATATGGTTTATCCACAAGAAAAGAAAGCATACATTCATATGAAGGCATGCACACAAATGTTCGTCGTAGTTTTATTTTTATTTATAATGGCATAAGTTGGACACGACCCAAATGCCAATCAACAGACAAATGGATAAACCTATTTTGATATAGCCATATGTAATGGAATACTCATCAGCAATTATAAAATCATGACTACTGTTGTAGGCAGCAACATAAAAAAGTACATATATGACTACATTTTTTGTAGTGCCTCCTAACCTACCTGTAAGTGACTGCAGACATATGAGTAATCCCAGCAAAGCTGAGAAGAACCACTAGCAGTGCCCAGACTAAAAAATACATATTTTATCCTCATCTGAGGATATGTTTATTGGTTTTAGAGAGAGGAAAGGAGAGAGGGAGAGAGAAACATCGATCAGTTGCCTCACTTACGCATCCCGACCAGGAATTGAACCCCAACCTAGGTATGTGCCCTGATTGGGAAAGAAACCTGCAACCTTTTGGTGCATGGGACCATGCTCCAACCAACTGAGTCACCAGACCAGGGCAGCAAAATATAAGGCCAAAAGCTACTAAGTTTTAGGGTGTTTTAGGGTGTTTTACAAGAATAGCTAACTCACAGTCCCATGCTAAAATATAGAGCAAACATTTATTCCCTCTGAGCAAAATTTTCCTAATTTGTAAAATGGATATGGGGAAAATTGTACTACCCATACATGCCAAATAACTCAGGCTTTTGGTAAGGATCAAATGAAGTAACGTGAATGTCCTCTAAATAATAAGATTAAAAAATTACTATGTGGATCTATGTTATTTTTCTAGTATAAAACCTTTCAGGAATACTTATCAGCATGTTAGAAATATATTGTAGATCAGGATCTGAAATTTGGGAATCACATATTTTTGTCTTTACCTGGAGCCTTTCATGTAAATGATGCCACTGTGCTGGCAGCCATCAGCCTGGCTTGTGGCTGAGCAGAGCTCCCCCATGTGGGAGCACACTGACCACGGGGGGGCATCTCCTGCATTGAGCGTCTGCCCCCTGGTGGTCAGTGTGTGTCATAGTGACCAGTCATTCCCAGTCATTCTGCTGTTAGGGTCAGTTTGCATATTACCCTTTTATTATATAGGATAGAGGCCTGGTGCACGGGT
>NW_005356032.1:633260-636177 GCF_000412655.1 Myotis brandtii | reverse complement strand
GGGTGCCTGGCCAGCCTGGGTGAGGGGCTGATGGCTGTTTGCAGGCTGGTCAAGCCCCCCAGTGGGGACCCTCACCCCATGAGGGTGGGGCCAGCCTGGGTGAGGGGCTGAGGGTCGTTTTCAGGCTGGCCACGCCCCGTAGTGATCCAAGCTCCCAGACTCTCCTTTTTTTCTTTTCTTATTTTTCTGGGATTTATTTATCTTCTATAATTGAAACTTTGTAGCCTTGAGCGGAGCCCAGTACCGGCCAGGGCAGGTAGGAAGCTTGGCTTCCTCCATTGCCAGGGGCAACCCAAGCTTCCTGCTTGCTCCAGCTCCTTGGCCACCGTCATCTTTGTGACAGAGTGATGGAGTGATGGCTAATTTTCATATCACTCTTTTATTAGGTAGGATATCAGAAATGCTAATAAGAATAAATCAGTTAAGCAATGTTGTTTTAATAGAAAATAATTTAATTCAGTATTTAGAACTCTTCTCAGACTAAAAGGTAGAGTATGAATACTGTCATTGTTATTGGGAAAGGGACAGTGAGAACTTCCATCAAATTTATTTTAAATGAAGCAAAACTTGCCTTAAAAATTTTTATATATGAGCACATATAAAATAATAGAATTTCAGTGTTAAAACATATGTTTAATTTTATATTTGAGTTATTTATTTTGTTTCTAATACACCCTTATGCAAAGTTGAATCACTATTGTTTTGTATAAATAATGGACATTATATAAAAATAGTTTTTCAGCTTTTCTTCCAGGGATACTTTGGAATTGCATAGTCTGGAATACTTAAAAACATGCTTTAAGTCATTGGAGTCCATTAATTTGTTGAGGAATATAACTAATATAAGAACCCTTCAGTAGAAAAGAAAATGAGGTTCAGGCTCGGGCAAATTTACTTCCTCAGTGTTACATAGCAAGTAGAATTTATTAAAGGAAGTAATTTAGACCCAAGTATATTGATTAGTCCAGATTTTTTTTGCTTTGTCAGAAAGCTGAGTACATATTCACTCTTGTTATAGTCATTTGATTAATTAATCCACAGAACTTACTAGGTTTATAATAGAAGCATTGTGCATGTTTGGCCTAAGTTGTAAGCAGAGGACAGAAGCAGGGCCCCTGATATCATGGAGATCTACATCTTGATGGAGCTAGAGGATGCAAACCTGAGCAGTCACATGGCCATGTTACTGAGCAGGAGGAGACTGAAGGGATGCTCAGCAAAGCTGTGGTCTTTCCGTGGACATAGGGCTGAGTGATCTCTCCATACCCCCTATTTGAAGCTATGTGACTGGTTTGGATGTTAGAATGTGATCATAAGTGACACATGCCACTTCTGCTTGGAGAATCAAAGAGACTGTCTCTCTCTCCCTCTCTCTCTCTCTCTCTCTCTCTCTCTCTCTCTCCCCCTCCCCAAATCTGCCAGCTGGGTGGCATTTCCTAAAGATGATAGAGTTTCTACAATCCATACTGACCTTCTTTGGATTGTTATGTGAGCCATGAATAAATCTATGTTTGTGTTAAGCCCTTAAGCCACTGAAATTTGGGAATAGTTTCTATAGCTCTTGGTCTACCTTGACTAATTCTTGTACACACTTATTTCATTGACTGTTGAGTCAATGAAATAAGTGTGAATAAATATTCACTAAGCACCTACTAGGTGACAGGCACTGTGCTCTAAGAAGTCAGGGGGGCAAGAGAGAACAATACAGACAAAATTCTGTATTCACCATGTGTACATTCTACTGTGGGAGACACACACATACATTCAAATAATGACATGTTACTGAGTATGACTTGAACCATGAAATAAGTAAACCAGAGTATGTAACTGAGAGTAAGGGAGGGCTGTTTCAGATGGAGTGGTCAGGGCATGCTTGTAGAAGGAAGTAATAATGAAGCTAGACCAGTGATGGCGAACCTTTTGAGCTTGGCGTGTCAGCATTTTGAAAAACCCTAACTTAACTCTGGTGCCATGTCACATATAGAAATTTTTTGATATTTGCAACCATAGTAAAACAAAGACTTATATTTTTGATATTTATTTTATATATTTAAATGCCATTTAACAAAGAAAAATCAACCAAAAAAAATGAGTTCGCGTGTCACCTCTGACAAGCGTGTCATAGGTTCGCCATCACTGCTCATGGTCATGGTTGACCACATGGAAGGGTTAGCTCAGGGAGGCGGTGCCTGGGCAGGGTCCAGGGGAGCCCCATGCACACAGCTTCCCGTGCCCTCTCCTGCGGACACCATCGAGTGTTGCCCATCAGGGAAGCTCCCCGAGCTTGGGGTCCAGGGCTTTTGTTGGGGGTTGGGCACGTCGACACGGCCGACCGCCTGCGCCTGACCTCAGTCCCCACTCCTAGAGGCTGAGCTGATAGGGCTTGGCTAACAGCCCCCCACGAATCCCACTGTTGGCACAGCCTATCTGACCCCACGCCAACCTGTGGGGTCGGGCCTGGGTACTATTGTCCTCTCTCTTTCACAGAGGAAGACACGAGGCTCAGAGAGGTCAAGCGACTTGCCCAAAGTCACACAGCCAGTTAGGGGGCGGGGGCGGAGTAGAACCCACGTGCCGTGGCTCTAGATTCCCGCTTGCAATCCCTGAGCACCTGTGGCCGCTCTGTCCATTGTCTTTGTGGGCGGTGCTCAGCCTCTGCGCAGTCCAGCGTCTGTGGCTGTCACCCTACGCCAGAGAGCCCCGGGACGCCCGTGGGGTCCTCCCAGAAGTGGAGGTGCTGAGGCTGGAGTGTGCCCAAGAATTGCCGGGAGCCCACCGGCCTCCGCTCTCAGACGTGCTGACCGGGGGGCTGGGGAGGTCTCCACACCTGTCTGAGTGGGGACTTGGGGTGAGACCATGTGCCGCCAGCCCCCTCAGAACTGACGGGGGGAGGTAACTCACTGGGGGTCCTACCAGC
>NW_005356032.1:613253-633245 GCF_000412655.1 Myotis brandtii | reverse complement strand
CCGGAGCTCAGAGCTGGGCTGCGGCAGGGGGGGAACCTTGGCTTCCTCTATCGCTGGAGCAAGCAAGACTCATGTTTGCTTCAGCTGTGTGGCTGCCGGCCGCCATCTTGGTTGGCAGTTAATTTGCATATCTCGCTGATTAGCCAATGGGAAGGGTAGCGAAGTTACGGTTAATTACCATGTTTCTCTATTATTAGATAGGATATTTAAATGCCATTTAACAAAGAAAAATCAACCAAAAAAAATGAGTTCGCATGTCACCTCTGACACGTGTGTCATTGCTTCGCCATCACTGAGCTAGACTAAGAAAATGAAAGAAAACAGCAAGAAAAAGCGTCTGGAGAATAAGACTCCTGACAGAGGAAACACTGGGCACAAAGAAGCTTCCTCTGGAAGAACTCAACATGTTCTGGAAATTGAGAGACTTGCATGACTTGAGAGTAGCAAGAGGGAGGTTGAGGAGTTTAGATTGGAAAAGCATACAGTGGCTTATTCACGTAGGATTTTACTTTTATATTTATCCTAAATGCCATAGAAGTGCATGACAGAGTTATAAGCAAGGGAATGATATGGCTTAGCCTAATCAAAATGAGATAACATGTGGAAAGTGTGTGGATCTATTAAGTCATATGTATGTGTTAGTGGTGGTGGTAGTGGCTATTGTTATCTCTTAAAATATAGCACAGGATATTGCATATGGGTGAAGTATGGAGACAAAAATGAAAGTAGAGAGACCAGTTAAGCGATTATGGCATCCCAGGTGAGGACATTGGTTTGACCTCATGTGGTAGAAGAAGAGATGGGGAGATAGGCTGAACCCAGTTATAGCTCGGCAGTGAATGTGGGAGCGAGGTAAAGGGAGCAGCGGGACTGTCTCCCCGATTTCTGGCATTATTGGTAAGAAGATGGTGGCATTCTTTTTTTAGAATGGGACTCAAAGATTCCATTTTAGACATATTCAACCTGGGTGTTAGTGGTACCTGCAAATGGAGAGATCAAATAGGCAGGGGGATATTTGAATCTGGAGCTCAGAGGAGAGGTTAGGGGTGGAACCATATATTTGCAAAGTCTTAGTGAAAAGGTAAGCTTTAAAACCTGAGACAAAATTAAATCACTAAGAAAATATGATGAATATAAAAGAAAAGTAAGCCAAGAACAAGTCCTTAAGAAAACCAAGACTGAGAGGCCTTAAATAAAAGGAGAAACACATATTAGAACTAAACTCTGTCCTTTAGTTCATGCCTGCATTGAACTGAAACTACTGTTCTAAATCTCTAAAGTAAGTTTCTGAAACAGGCTAAGCAGCTCCATAACTTGAATATACTTTTCTAGCTGTCCACAGTTCCTTACCCATCAATGCCTGTTCATTCCGTCAATCCCTGTGGGTGTGCACATCTCTTTTTCTCCTTTCTCTTGTTTCTTGATATCTTCTCTCCTCTTCTTCTCTTGACTGTCCAGTTTCTCTACTCTCCAAATCAAGATCCCAGCGGAAACCAGTCTGTTAATTGTCCAAGCTAATTACCATTGTTCTGGTAATTGGAGAGAGCTCTTCCTCACAGTCCACCTCCTGAGCCACCAGCCAGGGAATGGACGCTAACCATCCTGCTATAACAGTGCCCCTTGCTTCATGTAGTAGCCCCATATCTTTTGCCTGAGCAAACAGATCCTTTAACGACAAGGAGACTTTGAACAAAAGCATGTAAGTGACTAGTCTAGGAAAACAAATACTAATTAAATGGAAATTATTTAATCCCACCATTCCATATGAACTAAATTACAGCTCTCAGACTTTTTCTTTCCTTCCTTTTCTACCTTGAATACCTTTCTGGGAAGTGATTAGTGAGCATCATTCAGAAGTCCTCCAGAGACATAGAAAGAAATGACAGGTAAAATGTAAGTGTCCAGATACAGCATATGGGAACTAGCTAGAAAAATATCAAAGCATGGGTGTTTTTTTACCAAATTTACCCAGTTTTACACATATTCCTGTTTATTGCCCCAGGGGCTTGGCTAAAAACCGAGAAAGGAAGATGACATATATATCTGTATATGTATATGTATATGTGTATGTACATGTAAATATGTATATGTTTACTGACAGGAAAAATAAATGTGGCCCTATTTGTGATGTGGAAGAGTTGCCCTCGCTTTATTTTTAACTATGGATTTTTTTTTGTTTACCCTAATTTAATTTTTGTTTGTTTGTTTGTTTGTTTGTTTTTTACCACTTATACCCTGTGGCTTGGGAGACTTTTATATGAAATGTTTGAGACCACAAGAGATGTTCATTGGACATAAGATTTTGTTTCCCTGATTTTGGATGGACAGTGACCTAAAATAGTATTTTATGTTTGGACGATCATGTTTGCAAGCCATGACTCTGGCATTTAAATACAAGTTTCATTTTAGTGCTATTTTGTGGAAACAATAAAAAAGCACATTTATTGCATTGCTGGTTAGAGTTTATGATTCTTCCTTCAAAATATTATTTTACTAGTTTCTCCTGCAAAAAAATTATATTACTAGTTAACACAAAACCAAATCTTTGCTCTTGCTGACAGCAAATAATATACTCTTTCAACATTCAATTTTTATCATTTTTAAAATTTGTCTAAAATGTTATGTTAATATTACTTTTAAAAAGTTGTTTTTTAAATTAGCTTATATCCTTGTAATAATGAGATAAAGATTGCAGCCCTCCTCCCCCCAACTATGAATATCACCTCCCTTGACTAATGCATTTTGTTTTTCTGGTAGTTTATGGATATTTATTCATAAATATTTGATAGTCTCCATGTATTTTGAACACTTATTAAGAATTCATGTATTATGCATTCATCGTGCAATAAATGTAATACAGGTACCTATTCAAATCAATACAACTTTCAACTGAAATAAACTACCTGCAGGTCGCATCCAGGAGCTTTGGTTTTATAGATTGCCAATTTAAGAGGAAAAATCTCAGACTGACTATAGATTCATGAATGTCATCAATTTCACCAGGAAGAACTACTCAAGTGCCTCTGCCTGTGGAGTGAATGGTTGGCCTTCTCTGAGTTCTTTTACCTAATTGTCAGTCATTTCTGTAGTTTTGCCCTCAGCTCCAGGGAGGTCATCTGTAGGCCCTCAGTATTTCCTGCCCAGTCAGAGTTTAACACAGTAATTTAGGATGGGTACTTAGAGCCATACCAGACAGTCTAGCAGTGTGATTTATGATGGGAACTTGGGGTCACAAGGTATCAGCTAGACTTCTGGAGGGGCTGAAGTCCGAGGTCAGCATTGTGGTCAGACTGTAATTGAGCCCCAGTAAAACTTCAGAAGCCAAGACTTGGGTGAGCTTTCCTAATGGTAACATTGTGTATTGCCTCACATCTCTGATGGGAGAAGTCAACACCGTCCAACTCTATCGCTTTCATCCCGTGGCTGATTTTAATCTGTCTCCTTTCACTGTAATAAACTGTAACCATGAGTATAACAGCTTTCAGTGATTTCCATGAGCTTTTCTAGCAAATTATAAAATTTGAGGGTAGTCTTAGGGACCCCTGTACTTACAAGTGGTTTCGGAAGTGAGAGTGATTTGGGAGATTCCTGGGCTCTGTAGGTGGTTGGAAGAAGCATCTATTGTGGACTATTCCCTAACTTCCAGTATTAAATGTTATATCCATACATTATCACAGGCTTCTGGGGCTATCATATTACTAGATTGAGTGAAGTATAGAAACCTTAGTTCCCTTTATGATCCTTCACCATTCTTTATTTATAATTACCTTAAATATTTCCTCTGCATATGCTTAGAGCCCCATTAGACAGTTCTTTCAAAAATCTTTATTGTTGAAAGTATTACTATGTCCTCTTCCCCCACGCTTGACCCATTCTACCCCCCTCCCCACCCCAGACCTTCACCACCCTATTGTCTGTGTCCATGGGTTATGCCTGTATGCATACAAGTTCTTTGATCTCTTCCCACTCAACCACCCATTCCCACCTTCCCTCTGAGATTAGGCGGTGTTAATTTTGCTTCAGCCATAAAACATAATTTAGAAACTCAATAGGAAAAGGAAACCCTATTTTATTTACTTGTATTTTTTGCTTCCAATGTTTTCATCTTTTCTTGAGTTTTGAGCTCTTTTTTTTTTAATGTTTGTAGAACTTCCTATAGCAGTTTTTGTAGAGTAGGTTTGCTAGCAACAAATTCTCTCAATCTTCCTTCATCTGAGGATGACTTGGTTTTCTTTTCTATTCCTAAGGCTGTTTTCACAAATACGATTCTGGGTTCAAATTTTCAACATTTGAAAAATATGCCACTTTCTTCTGGCCTCCATGTTTTCTGATGAGAAATCTAAGGTGATTTAAATTGTTTTCCCCCCTAGAAGTATGGTGATGTTTTGTTGTTGTTTTGTTCTTTAATGGATGATTTTAAGGTATTCTTTCCTTGTACTTAGCTTTCAAAAGTTTAATTATGAAGTGTTGTGTGTGTATTTATCAGGTTTATCCTGTTTGGATTTGCTCAGCTTTTCAATTCTCTAGTTTTATGTCTCTTGCCAAATTTAGGAAGTTGTTAGCCATTTTTTAAAACTCCAACCTTTTTTTTCCTATCTTTTAGGATTCTAATGAAATAAATATAAGATCTTTTATAATGGTTTCAGAATTCCCTAATAATCTGTACATTACATTTTCAATCATTTTTTCTCTGTTGTTTAAATTGAGTTGTTTTGTTTTATCTTTCAGTTTGCTGATTGCTTCCTCTGTCCCTTTCATTCTGATATTGAGCCCACACTCCAAGCCTTTACTTCATTATTGTTTTTTTCAGTTTTAATATCTCTGTTTTGCTTTTCTTAATACTGTCTTTTTTGTATGGTGAGATTTTACGTTTATTTTTTTTCCACTTGTTTCAGGTGTGCCTGTATTTGCTCATTAAAGCAGTTTTTTTTTCATGGCAGCTCTAAAATCTTAGTCAGATAATTCTAACATCTCTGTTATCTCAGTGTTTGCATCTATTGATGCTCTTCATTAAAGTTTAGATTTTCCTGTTCTGGGTATGATGAGTGATTTTTTAAAAACTTGAACTTTCTTTTTGCTGTTGTTGTTAATCCTCACCTGAGGATATTTTTTCCCATTGATTTTTAGACAGAGTGGAAGGGAGAGGGAGAGACACACAGAGAGAAACACTGATGTGAGAGAGACACATCAATTGGTTGCCTCTTCATCCACCCCAACCAGGCTGAGGATGGAGCCTGCAACCGAGGTATGTGACCTTTGACTAAAATTGAACCCAGGACCATTCAGTCTGTGGGCCGACGCTCTGTCCATTAAACAAAACTGGCTAGGGCAAAAAGGTGGACATTTTTGTATTATGTTATGAGTCTCTGGATCTTATTTACAACTTTTGCTTCCATTGAATTTTTTTATATAGCTCCACTGAGTGAAAGGAGAGAGGACACTGTTTCATTAGTGTTATGTCAAGATGGAAGTCCAGGTTTCTCACTCAGTCTCTGTTGATACATTACTGCTAGGGTGGAGGTTGAAGCGCAGTACTCTTACGGTCTCTACTGACATTGTGCTAGCGGTGACTTTGTTACTGCTGGGTCATGGTGAAAGTTCTAACTCTATTGCAGTCCTCCTCTGACAGTACCACGATGGGGAAAGAGAGGGCAGAAGTCCAGACTCCCCATGGGTTCTTCACTCATACTACAAGGGGTGATCTTTATTAGCCATTCACCCTACTTGACCTTTTCAGATACTCCCCTTATAGGAGTATTGGGGTATCTCTTAGCAGCTTCATGCAGAAGTCTACACTCTCCATTCTTCCTTTGATCTTGTGGGTGTGGATAGGGCCACCATTTTTACTGTGGTGTTTGACTAAAGTAAAGAATTCTTGTCTAAAAGTTTTCTATATTTCTAGGCTTTTATTGGTTTAGTCCTTTGGCTACAGGGACTGGCTCTGTTAGGCTTCTTTGTCTGTGCTTGTTGATGTTTCAGGATTGCTCCCTTCTTTGATGCCAAGTCAAGGGTATATAGCAAAAAAAAGAAATCCAGGGAAGGTATAACCATGGTTTTCCTCGAGTCCCCGAGTCCATAGCTGGTCTGTGTTCTTTCTCCACCTTTCAGAATTAATTTTTTTTTTGTTTTATAAACATTGTTCAGAATTTTATTTGTATTTATCAGGATTAATAGGGAAAATATGTCTATTACATTTGCCAGTAAGTAGAGTATCTAAATGAATTATTTTTCAAACTCCTTCACAAGGTTTCCTTCTCTGTTGGGTCTAATTATGACAATATAGTAGAGAATTTCTTGAGTGGCCTTGGGCTTTCTTATAGATATTGGCCTTCCCTTAGATAAAAAGGGAATGGATAGATAGCAGGGCATGGTGTGTTCAGGTGCTTTGTGTTTGCTGTTAGGTTTCAAGACAGGAGAAACTTGTGTTTCCACTAGATTTTCAGCTTCTAGTGTGGTTTTTGGCATGTGTTAGAAACTTGATAAATGTTTTTGAAGGAATTATTTTTCTTGGAAATAGCAGGAACAGAGAAATGCAATTCCTAACTGGTTTTTAACTTGATGCTCAGAAATCAATGTTGGTCTGTGGACCCCAAATATCCTTGAAAGATCTTAAGCTTATTTATTTTTCATACTGAAATCACCTTTATTGGGTGCATTATATAATTAAGTTAATTATTTTAATCTCAAAAGAAAGATTACTCTCAGAATAGGAATCTGTTCTGAGGATATTTTAATAGTTGTATCCAAAAGATATGAAAATATGCATATATGATCTCCTCTAGTAGGTATTTTAACAGCAGTTTTGAGGGGACAAATTTGGGAGGTACAGCTCTTATTACCTCATTGCTGATGCCTTCCTGACTTAATGTGGTAGTGGGAGGTAAGGAAGAGCAATTGGATACATAAGACATGCTGTGTTTAAACCAATTTCTACCCCCAAAACCACACTTTAAGACTTTCATGAACTAAGGTAGGGAGTACATGAGTAATAGTTAATACTTTTCCATAGTGAATCTTGCTAGTGAGGGAAGGAAATAATACTGAAGAAAAACAAAACAAAACAGCAAACTGAAAAAATGACTAACGAATATGCTAGTAGAAGCATGCAATTAAAAAAATTAAGGTGGTGAGTAAAGATGTGATGCTTTATTTCTTACAATTCCACCTCTGAACATACATATTTGGAGACTCATAAAAAGGATAAATGAGTTTTCTTTCTACTTTATTAAATCTGTAAGTCATTTGAAAGTATACAAACCCACATTTCTTTGCTCATATCCCATTCATCTGTAAAAGGGGGTGGAAATAATGTTTCCCATCTTTGTCATAGTCTTATATCCTGTTGATTGCTTGTTTCCGACAAGTGGTTGATGAACCATAAACTCTGATGTCCTCTCTTTGAATCACTTTTCTTTTAACTTCCAAATGAATGGTAGGTCCATTCTGTCTGCTGTTCGTGTTTTGTGTTTTTTAAAAAAACACATTAGTTTGTCACCTTCACACCATCCACTTAGCTCTCCCAAGGACTTTTTTTTTTGGGGGGGAAAAAAAAAAAATGAACATTTTGCATTTTTAAAATACATTTAATTATTTAGAACCACATATGGGTTTCTGTTCTTAGAAACTGCAACCAAATCCCATATCAGTAGATTTGATTATTGACAACACAGGCTAAAAGTTGCTTTGTAATGTATAAAAATGCTGATGAAGAGCAATGGAATACTGTGTGGTACAGCTTTGATTTACAGATCAACTTGGGTGAATTATTAATACCCTTAGATCAATCAAATGTTTCTTTTCAGCTTGGCTCAATTTGCACTTTCTTCAAAGAATTCAAGTTTTATTGGTAGATACTTTGTTATTTCACCTCTCTTAAACCTAATAGTTAGAAATTCACATTAAAAGGGGATCCTAGCCATTTTTATGTTTTAGGAAAATTTTAAAAAGTCACCTTGGAAGGACAGCTTTTCCCTTTAGTGAAGAATTGCCCCTTTGTATCAGATTCTTGTAGAATCCTGGTTCTTTTAATAAGAATTAGCCTTAACTATGTACCTGCCTTTTCCACTTTCCTTGACCATTTGATATTTGAGCTCTTTGGGTAAGGCCATATCCTTTCTTTTTTTCTTTCTGATATGACCCAGTTGTTGGTTGACAGTTAAAACCATCCATTTTTCACCCAAATAAAAAACTTGAAATTACTTTTGAGTATACCCTCCTCCTTACTTCTCACGTTTGATCAATTATCAAATTGTGTTGATAGTCTTCCTATAATATCTCATCGATCTGTTTCCACTGATTCTAATCGTGGCTGACATAATTAAGCACTTGGAATAATTGCTGGCTCCAACCTTGGCTCTCTGTAATTCAAGTGCCCTTCATTATAAACATTAAGGGTTTAGCCACTGAAGTCAATGCAAAATGGCACAATGGTATACATCTAGAAAAATTAAAATAAAAACAAATTTAAAAATTATCTAGGCTTTTAATGACTTTGCTTGGATTGAGCACCCAGATTAATCAACCTGGGTGTGGTGATGTGACTGGCCAGGCCTGAGTCACATGACTACCTATGAGCTATGGGCAGGGGCAGGCTTTGGGGGCTAATCACATATAAACCACATGACTGAGAGGTAAAAGAAGAGTATTCCCAAAAGGCAATAAGGAGTTCTGTTATTATATAAAAATAGGCAAACAATAAGTAAAAACAAGAAAACCCCATGATCATCATCCAAAGATATTTATTACCCTGTCAGACTCTAAGATCCCCTTCCCTTATAACACCTTTCCTCAGAGCGGTGTCTTTTTGTCCAGTCTGAGGAAGAGCCTTGTGTTACAAGGCTGCCCACAGCAAGAGTGCAAGGCCTACTTCCATGTTCCATAAAGGCTCACTCTGGGAACACAGTAGCCTGGGGGCTGCGGGGGCAAGCACTGCAGGGGCTGAGGAGCAGACCAACCATTCCCTCCACAGGCAGTGGCACTTGAGAAGTTCTTCCTGGTGAAATTTATGACATTCATGAATCTATAATCCGTCTGAGATTTTTTCTCTTAAATTAGCAAGCTATAAAACCAGAGCTCCTGGATGTGACCTGCAGGTAGTTTATTTCAATTGAAAGTTGTATTGATTTGAACAGGTACCTGTATAAAATACATCACAATGCATAAAATAAATATTTTATGAGCATTCAAGATACATTGAAACTATCAAATATTCATGAATAAATGTTCATACGCTACCAGAAAAAATAGAATGCATTTGCCAAGAGAGGTGATATTCTTAATTGGGTGGACTATGATGTTTATATCAATATTGCAAGGATATAAACTGATTTTAAAACAACAACCAATTTTTTAACTTAATTTTAATATAACACTTTTGCCAGATAAGAAATTATGAATTCTTATTGAATGTGTTATTTTCTAACAGCAATGCCAAAGATTTGGTTCTGTGCTAACAAGTAAAATTATTTTCTGAAAGAAGAAATACAAACTCTACCAGTGATGCAATAATGTGTTTCCTATTCTTTCCACAAAATGGCTCTAAAATACAACCTGAATCCAATTGCTGGAGTTATACCATGGTAGTCCCTGGCTTTACCAACATTGTCCAAATATAAGATAATGTTTTAGGTCACTATTCATCCAGAATCAGGATAACAAAATCATTCCCATCTCCAAGGAAAATCTCTTTTGGTCCCAGACCTTTCATGTGAAAGTCCCCCAGGCAGCAGGGTATAATTGGTAAATCAAACAAACATAACATCAATAAACATAAAATTTTATAGTTAAAAATAAAGTGAGGGCAAATTATCCTACCTCACAAGTATGGCCACATTTATTTTTTCTCTTTTTTTAACCACAAAATTATATATACAGGAGTGGGAAAAAGTGAGTTTATAGTTGTTCAAAAAAGACATGCAGGTTATGGCTATTACAATAGTTTCATTATCAAAAGAATAAATTCGTGTTCTGTGTACTCACAACTATAAACCTACTTTTGCCAATCCTTATATAGCTTACTTTCCCCATTTTAGCCAAGCCCTGGGGGCAATAAACAGGAATATTTGTAGAACTGGGGGAGATAGGTAAAAATGATCAAGCTTTGATAGGTTTCCAGTGGTTCCCATATCTGGTTACTTATATTTTACCTACCATTTCTTTCTATGTCTCTGCATGACATTTTTTAATAAAATTTTATTGGGGTGACATTGGTCTTCATGAACACATAGGTTACATCTACGGGTTTCTAAGTTAAAAAATCTATAAATAGCATCATGTGTCCACCACCTAAAGTCAAGTCTTCTCCTGAGACCTCATATTAGCACTCCCTTCTCCCCCTACTCCCCCCTCGAAAGCTCAGTAATCACTTCTCAGACAGGTGGTCAAGGTGAAATGGGAAGGATAGAAAAAGTGTGAGAGCTGTAATTTGGTACACATGGAATAGTGGGATTAAATAATTTTAATAAGTATTTGTTTTCCTAGACTTGTCACTTACTAAGTCCCCTTGTGGTTAAAGGATCTGTTTGCTCAGGCAAAATATATTGGGTTACTGGAGAGAGGATATCAAGAAACAAGAGGAAGGCTAAAAAGAAATTTGCAAGCCCACAAGAACTAACAGAATGAACAGGCCTGGATGGGGTGGGTGAGGAATTGTGAATGGATGGAAAGGTGTATTCAAGTTATGGAGCTGCTTATCCTGTTTCAGAAACTTACACTTGTTAGGACTTGTGAACTGAAGAACTATGAACTGAAGAACGGAGTTTAGTTTCAGTATTTGCTTCTTTTATTCAAACTGGTACGGTTTTTGAGGAATAAAGTGCACAGATTTAGACCTGATTTTCAGAGGAAATCTATAATTTAAAAAAAGCATTCCTATTGTAAACCATCTTCTGGCACAAAGCTTTCCAAATGTTTAGGTTATTATACACAAGTATGTAGGGAGGTCCCGAGGAGATAGCTCATCGATGCAAAAGAATATTTTATCCCAGAGAAGAGAATAATTACCACTCTTGATATATGATATATTTTAACAGTATTTCCTTTAAAATTTTTGATTTTGCCTATCCAAAGTCTTCAGTGAATCAAATCCCAATCAGCAGGGACCAGTTGACTCAATAATGATCTACCTGAAAAGTAGAATGTATAACTATTAAAGTCAATAAATCTACTTGGCTTCACACTGAAAATGACCAAGATTGATTGTTAAGAAAAAATAAACTTATAGAAAGGGTTTAGAGTATACATTCAATTGTGTTGAAAAAATAAGTATATGTATACATATGTACATGTATTTATATAAAAATGTCTGGAAGGCTGTACCCCAAATTGTTAAAGTAGTTACCTCTTAGAAGTAACTACTTCTAAAATATTTTTTAAAATATTTATACATTTTCTTAATGAATGAAATGCTCATTAAGAATATGCCTTACTTTTACATGCAAAACTGAAATTTTATAAAATGACATCTATAACAAGTCTATAAACTATTAAAGCAAATCTAAAATTAATACTCAAGGCTCCTCACAATTTGGCCCCTGCCTTATATCCACCTAAGTTCTCACTTTGTTAGGGTGAGGGTGGGACAAGATGGCCTCCAGGGTTATTTGCAACTTGCTTCTAGGGTTTACTAATTCTATTTTGACCTTTTTCCTGGATGTACCTCATGGAAATGTGTGGTGATCTCTCTGAACCTCTCCACTCACAGGGGTGAACCTGGCCTCCTTTAAATATCAGCAGGTGTCCTTCATCCCCCATCGTGTTTTCACATATCTAACACTCCAGCCATCAATACTGAGAGCAGAATTTTCAGAACATCAGGAATTGTGTGCCACTGTCATAGTTTTTGCCAAATCCATGTGCAACCTGTAATATTACATAATTTACTTAGTTTGCTCCATGTTTTCTTTAGTGTTTTTATAAGGACAACTTTATGCAATTATAAGCAGTCTCAAGTCTAGGGGTTAGGCTTTATTACACTTGGAGAGATTGCCTAAGGCATTAGAACATAAGCAGGTTTTCATTTGTGGGGCATTGGTAGCAACTTGTCCACATAGGAGGTAAATCATTTATTTCTGGAAAGACATTTGATTAGTCCAGAAGCTCTGAAGATTAACAAAAGCCACATCCACATTAGACTAGTTCTAGCAACATTAAGGAGTCAAGTTTTCTTATAGCAGAGGCCAAGTATCATGTCTAGGTAAAGCATGGAATTGAAAAGGAATAATGATTGTAGAATACATGACTACATTAATGAATAAACTATAAATGACTACAGTTTAACTAATTTTTCTTTTCAAACTTCTATTTCCTTAAGTGATCATTGGTGTTCTTTGTAGAAGAATTAGGAATCTTTATTTTAAAATATAGTTTTATTGATTTCAGAGAGGAAGGGAGGGGGAGAGAGAAATAGAAACATCAATGATGAGAGAGAATTACTGATCAGCTGCTTCCTGCATGCCCCCTACGGGGGATCGAGCCCGCAACCTAGGCATATGCCCTGACTGGGAATAGAACCGTGACCTCCTGGTTCATAGGTTGACGATCAACCACTAAGCATACTGGCTGGGCAGAAATTGGGTGCTTTCATAGATTAAGTTTGTTCATATCAAACTGAGATATGAGCCAGAAGGACATTTTAATATTTAATAATCGGAGCTCCAGGTCCATCATTTGTCCTCGTATAGCCACTCACTGGAAGAAATGTGAATAGTTTTTTTTACTAATTTTCATTCAAGGATTAGTCTTAAAAAGTTCTGGAAACATAAGCAGTGTAAATTCTACTGAGAATAGTACAGAACAAACACACCCTGAATAGCAAACTAGAAGTAATTGGAAAGAGTGAATTGTGCTCCTTTTGAACTAAAATTTCTAAACCCCATGATGGACAGTAGAATAGCAAATGAAACATCATTTAGTCACCATAGACTCCCTAATGAAGCATAAACCTTAGCTTTGTTACAAGGATGAGTGTAAGACTATTCTCCCTTAATGGGAGCAGCCAACCAGTAGTGTTTAATCATCTCTTCCAAGGGTAAAATCACTGATGGTAAAATCACCTCATCATCCTTATGGAGGTTAGGATCATTTACACAAACTTAAAGTCACCCTTGACAAACAGGCTCTTTTTTATTTCATTAAATTCCAGACTCTGCTCATCCAGTTCCCCTCTGGGTACACCCATTCATTTCCATGAGTATTCTGGGAGACCAGTCCCTGTCATTTGCTCACAGCCCAGTCAACATCCACATAATAAAATGCAATCACCATGTAACTTGGGCTGAAAAACAACCCAGCCTGTGTTTAATGAGTAACATTAGCATGCCCTAAAAACACTAATAACAAGTTTAATTACTATTCATTTTAGTGTGGATGGCAGCTACCCAAAAGCTAACTTCTTACTAAGTTCATTTTAGTAAAAGCAGAAAATGATGATTGTAATTGTGAGCTACTTCCAGAAGTCAGACTTAATATTATAACAGTAAATAAAAAAATAAACACCCTTTTTTTCAGATTACAATTAGAGAACTTCTCTTCTCTTACTGTGACTTTCAAACTGATATTGTCCTCAAATTAATTTTCATTGTTTTATTTTAATAGTGATTAAATGTTCTGGACCCAATTCCAACGTGTGTGTGTGCTGGGAAACAGTGTTTCCCACACCACTAAACAATTCTCAGATACCGGCTGGGTGTCTACAATTCAGCTCTGCTCTCACATTCTCTGCCTAAAGATAATATCAGATCCCCCATATGACATTCTCTACCTAAAGATAATATCAGATCCCCCAGGTTAAGGATTATCAATTTAAGAATGCCCAAACATATAGAAAAATGTTATAAGAATTTATTTGAGCCCTGGCCAGTGTGCCTCAGTTGGTTGGAGTATCATCCTGTGCACTGAAAGGTTGCTGGTTCGATTCCTGGTCAGGGTACATACCTAGGTTATTGGTTTGATCTCTGGTCGGAGTGCATAAGGGAGGCAATTAATATCTCTCTCTCTCTCTCTCTCTTCCCCCCCCCTTCCTCTCTCTGTAAAATTAATGAAAAATATTCTTGGGTGACGATTTTTAAAAAAAGTTTATTTGAGCCAAACTGAGAAGGTGCTTGGAAAGCAAGATCTCAAAAATATTCGACAGAATGGTAGTTTTGCAATTCTTTTCATATCTCCATATATAAAACCCTAATAAGCAAAGAGACAACCAAGCAACTAATCCAAGCAACTAATCAACCGGTCGCTATGACGTGCGCTGACCACCAGGGGGCGTTCGTGGAACATGGCAGGCTTCAGCAGCAGGCCGCAGAGCAGGGAACATGACGGGCGTCGGCCGTGGTGGGATGGTGGAACAGCTGAGCGGGGGCACCAGACCAAGGTGGGATGCTGGTTGCTGTCATCAGGGCAAGCCTCTGGTGGTTAGTGAAAATTCTTTGCTCCTGTGCACGGCAGTCCCGCCCGGCACTTGCACCTGCTGCCGGCGCCAGCCCCGCTCGTACCCACTGCCAGCACCTGGTGTGAGTGGTGGCTGCCAGCCCCAATCGCCCCCCAGGGCTTCTCCACCTCCCCTTGCTCCTGAGGGGCGAATGGGGCTGGCAATGGCCCCACTCTCCCCTGCTGCTGGCACCCACCGCTGGTCCCGATTGCTCCGTGCCGTTAGCAGGTGCAAGCGGGGCCTGGCACTGTCTCCACCTCCCCTTGCTCCTGAGGGGCGATTGGGGCTGGCAATGGCCTCACTTGCCCCTGCTGCCGGCGCCCACCGCTGGTCCCGATTGCTCCGTGCCGTTAGCGGGTGCAAGCCGGGCCTGGCACCGTCAGCATGTGGGAGCGACAGCAGCGGGAGGAGGGGCCAAGGCTGGAGGGGTCAGGCAGGGGTGCGGAGGATGGGCCGAGACCTGCCCCTGTGCCTTCCACAACCTCGTGGACAGTTCCTTTTTCAAGGGTAATGAATTCGTGCACTGGGCCCCTCGTATTTGGAATAAAAGGAGGGAAGGTAAGGAAGATTACATGAAATCCATGGGTGATAGATTTAAAAAGTGTGAAAAAGCAAGGCAGGAAAATCCTTATGATTGGATTATTTTTATAAGTTCCATTTCCTTCCCAGAGACCCATTATATTATACTAGAGGTCCAGTGCATGAAAGCATAGGTCCCTAGGCCTAGCCTGCGATCAGGGCCATCTTCCCCGGCTGCCAGCAGCCGGCCTCACCCCCACCGCCACACACCCGGGTTCCCCATTTGCCATCAGGCTATGGGAGCCTACAGGATGGGGGGAGGGACCAAGAGGTGGTCAGTGCACCTCGTAGTGACTGGTCGAGTGATCATTCTGGTCGTTCTGCCATTATGGTCACTGGGCTTTTATTATATAGGATATTTTCATATTATCTATCCACACAGAAATGATACATTCATGAGGCCCAAAATCATAAAACAAATCCAAATGTACATAGTTCATGATAATGGGGATAGAGTCCACATTGTGCTATATGGAGAAGGCAATGAAAATATCTGTGGAAATCAGTGTAGAAAATATTGAACCTGAATTGATAAATGTATATGGCATCTCTCAGTTTACTTTGCTTTCTTAGAAAGATTTATAACTCAAAAACTGAAGATGGTAGCATGTACTTTCTCAATGTTACCATCAGGACAGACTTCATGTGAAAGCTTATCACAAAGCAAATATTTCAGAGTGTGTGTGGCTTTTGCAAAGCACAACTTCGCTGTGGAGGTAGTTCCAATGGAATGTCAGTTTTTCAACACCAGCTGCTAACTATCTGTCATATTTAGGACACTTATGCTTTTGATATACTCAGCTTAGGCAGCTGGATCAACTGAAACCAATTTGAAAAACGTATTTAGGAAAGTAAAGGAAATGACCTGTAGCATTGTAAAGGCACCATATTGGACCTGAGATTCTCACCAGTCCAGCTTTATCAAGTCAGGTTATATAGGAGGGAATGAATTTCCAAGCCACCACTCAGGCTGAGGATTTCTGTTTCAGGACTTAGTGATGGCTTCTATTTCCAATCTGCCTGGTGAGGACTGTTTTTAAACTAGCCTCCTCAGAGCATAGACTTTTGCCAGTCTTAGGCTTCATATTTCTTAGTCCAGTCCAAATGAGTATGAACCAGCAAGGCATCAGCTTTTATGCAGGAATCATAAAACATCTTTAGAATACAAATAAAATATAAGTACCTCAATACTTGATGACTTTTTATTGATGACAAAACCACAACTGGGTCTTCTATCATACACGTTTCATAAGGTGATATGATTTGAGAATATTGGTTTTGATATTCAGTTCTCCTATTTATAAGAACTCTTACAGTTTATGAGCTCTGAGAAAAAGGGAAAAAAATCAAATGACATACCAGGGTGGGCAAAGTATATTTACAGTTGTGAATATGTGAGTATGCGAAACACAGTTTGTTCTTGAATTATTATTTATGAATTCTTGTATTATTTATTTGTATTTCAACTGTGGAGCTACTTTTGCTGACTCCCATATTAGATGAATCTGTGTTTCCTGTTCCTTAGGTGCCCTGGGGGTCCATGAGCCTTAATTCCAGGAACTGATGTTACCTAGGAGAGGGGCAGGGGACCTGTTTTCCAGGGAGTGAGGAGGAGTTCCCTCCACAGTTCCTACTATAGCTGTAATGGAACTAGTGTGTGCCATTCTACACAAACTGCTGAGTATTTGCCCCTGAGGATATAGTAATTAAAAAGAATGATGAGCTGGGATTAAAACACTCTACTGTTTGATACTGTTTTTTGGGAAATACTCGCTGATTCTCTCCCTGCTTTCCCTTGTGATATGATTAGGCAGAAGAGAGCCACTGTCCTGAGGAGAAAGCTATAAGGGTATCCTCTTATAAAGCTCATGAGGTATGTGGAAGAGCCCAAACCATGGATTTGGAAAGGATCATCTCAGACTTGTTAAAAGAAAAATTTCCACAAACAATTTACTGATCTAATAGGCTTTTATTCAGCAATTCCTGAATCAGGCAGTATACAGTTTAGCGAATGGAAAGGTGAGCAAGAACAAGGAATTTACACCTGGCATTTGTTAATTGGTTAAAGCAAGGTTCCTTTTCTTATATGGAGCAAAGGGAAATCTTGGAACCAAATGAGGGGTAGGGTAGGCAAGCACTGATTGGTTGACCTAGGCCTTCCTTTTTTTGGGAGAGCAGAGCATAGGAACTTAGTTTTGGTTTTGCTGCTGTGGCGCTTAGCGTGAGTGACTCCATCTTTGGCCCAATCTGGGTACTGTAATATAGATTTTGGTCTCTCAAGTAGTCTTTTACTATGCCACTAGGGCAAGTCACTTCAGCATTTTGAGCCTTAATCTCTATAGTCAAAACAATACCTACTTTTTAGCATTGCAACAACACTTCCAAGAGCTTTGACCCCAGCTTCACCTCTTACAGTTCTGTGAATCCTGTTATGTTCTGGAATATTATTGTGCCTCAACTTTCTCACTTGTAAATTGGGGAAGATTATATTTGCCTCACATAGTTTTTGTTTTTTGTTTTTGTTTTTTTAGAAGTAAATGAGCTAATGCCTTGTAATAGCACCTGTCACAAATGTTAGCTATAATCATGAATGCATGTTGAGTTTTTAGCACATTTCTTGACACCTGGCAATCATTCAATCTGTGATAACTATTTTTAGACAAAGTTGGGTATTATTGCTGGAAACAAAGAAAGATAAGGATTTATGATGAGGTATAATTCAATAAATGAGCTATGAAGGTTGACTGTTGCCTGAACCAACCTATGGTTTGTGATAATGGTTAGGATAGCTGGGGAGCCATCAATCTAGCAGGATGGATGAAGCAAAGAAATCTTTTCAGTAGACACGTGAATGATACTAGTAAATTTATGACATTTCAGCTGGAGACATAACTTGAAAATAATTGAGCAGTCTCCAAATATCATATGTAAAGTAAATCTACCTTATTACTGTTAATTGGCAGCATAAATCCCTGTTCACTGGATGTTGTGCACATTTGTGGATTTTATCGCAGGGTTAAAGCAAACCAAAAGAATCCTTACATCCCATTTAATTATAATGCAACTTGTATTGCTGCCACAGTGGCAAAATTAATTCTTTTCATGTGCCTTTTACTCACAAAGCATGGAGAGGGGTATTTTAAAACAGATTTTTTAAAGGGGGAAATGGAGATCGAGAGGTTACGTGGTGAGTTTGATGACAATGATGTCACATGCTGGCTTAGGATTTCATTTTTCAAAGTGCATCCTCATAAATCATCTCCTTGTATCTACACAAATAAATAGAATATAAGTAGGAATATGAGATATTATCTCCAGATTACATATCAGAGAGTTGATATTTCTCTATTAGCTGTACATTAAGCCTAAACTGTAGTCAGAGAAATCAGCTCTCACTAGGACGTGTGGTGGCTTCTTTTACATCAGTGTTAAACGTAGAGCATTCCCCCACTGTGGACTTTAATCTAACCCTTTTAAAATGAACTCCTGCTGGTCTTTCTTGAATTAGATGCTGTTAGACCTAAGAAAATAATTACACTTATTCTTCTTCATTAGCCCTAAAACTAGCAGCACTTGCAGCTCCTCGGAGTTACTTTTTTTTCCCCTAAATCAAACTTTCCCTCAATAGATTTGAATCTATCTAGCATGAATTCTAGAACTTTCAGCTCATCATCCTCCAGAAACATGTAGTTTATTTATTTCCTTGAGGAAAAAAAAATACTGTTGATTCATTTATTCAATGAATATCGGCTGATGCCCAACAGTATTATATTTTCTGTTTATGGGCAGCTATGAAAAACAGCAAAAAATTAAGCTTACTTAGGTAATTTGCATATTAGGGCAGGTGAGATAGGTGATGGTCAAGAAATTAAATAATTTTAAACTTTATTCAGCAATAAGTTTTTATAAAAAGATTACAAAAAAAAGAAGAGTTCCCTGGAGCATTATGTTATAGTGCAGTGATGGCGAACCTTTTGAGCTCGGCGTGTCAGCATTTTGAAAAACCCTAACTTAACTCTGGTGCCGTGTCACATATAGAAATTTTTTTATATTTGCAACCATAGTAAAACAAAGACTTATATTTTTTATATTTATTTTATGTATTTAAATGCCATTTAACAAAGAAAAATCAACCAAAAAAATGAGTTCACGTGTCACCTCTGACACGCGTGTCATAGGTTTGCCATCACTGTTATAGTGAATGGATCAGGAAGTTCTCCCTGAGGAAGTTGCCTTTGAATGACAAAAAAAAAAGTCATTAAAAGAAATTTTAAAATCTGGGGTAAGAAGGATCCAATTAAAAGAAAAAGCTATTGTAAAGGTAGAAACCAGAGTGGTGTGTTCAAAAGATAAAGGGAATTTCAGTAAATATGGACTAAGTTTAACAAGGGGCAAATGGAAAGAATAAAGTTAGAGACATAGGCAGGGATCAATTTATGGGTCCTTGTAGTGCAGGATTTGGATTTTGTTGTAAATCTGAAGGGTAGGTATTGGTTTTAAACATGGGGGTGGGGGCTTGATATGATAATACAGTTTTTAAAACATTAAATTGGCTTGGTTTCTGGACAGTGGATTTTAGGGAATTAAGAGTGGACAGTGCAAACTAGTGAGGGGTTATCCAATAAACCAAAACATACATTTTCAAGTTAGGTTGATATAGTAGAAGTTGAAAATAGATCAATTCAGGATAAGTTAGTCAACTGCCAGGACTTGACACTGCATTGTCCTGTCTCAGAGTTGAGGTGGATGGTGATTAAAAGAGAAGAATTAGATGATTCCTATTTGGAAATGTGAGTAGCTGGGTGGACACTGTTGTCTGTATATAAAAATAAGAAATACTTGCGGAGACAGAGAAGGTTTAGAACAGGGGTGGGCAACCTTTTTGTGAGTGCGTGCCAAAACCAGCAAAATCTCTGACTCAAAATTCTTCTGCGTGCCAACCCTAATTTTTTGAGAACATGTTACGCCTACTTGATATCTCTTAAGGTGTA
>NW_005356032.1:611021-612831 GCF_000412655.1 Myotis brandtii | reverse complement strand
AAATAAAAAATCTGATATTAAGAAAAAAATTGTAAATGGAAGATTATAAGAGAGGGTTTCACGTGCCAGCAAAAGTTACCTGCGTGCCATATTTGGCACGCGTGCCAGGGGTTGCCCACCTGGTTTAGAGTCTGGTTTTTCTTTTTGTATTAGCCTACTTTTAGAATTTGCATTTTGTTTTGGGTTTGTTTGTGCTCACATGCAATACAGTGCAACTCTAGTCTCCCTTGCACTGGAGCCTTTATTTCTATTATATCAGCCTCAGGCTGTACTTGTTTGTTTAGTAATCTGTGTAGAAAATATTGCATTCAATGAAAAACTCTGCATTTTCCTCAGGCTACCCTTGCTAATTATTAGATTCTAGCTCTATTCATTGTTTTTGGGCTACTCTGCAACTCTTTGGAAGTTGTAGGTAACTGGTTTATAAATTTTTCTCTATCCAGTAGTGATTTTAATAAACTTTCTCTCTCCTGTGCAAAATCCAGTTTTGTCCACATTTGCAATTCATCTCAACATTCTTTTACTCCATGTGATTTTTTGCTCTTTTGACTTCTTTTTTTAAAAAAATATATCTTTATTGATTTCAAAGAGGAAGGGAGAGGGATAGAGAGTTAGAAACACCGATGATGAGAGAGAAACATCGATCAGCTGCCTCCTGCACACCCCCTCCTGGGGATGTGCCCACAACTGAGGTACATGCCCTTGACCAGAATCGAACCTGGGACCCTTCAGTCCGCAGGCCGACGCTCTATCCACTGAGCCAAACCGGTTAGGGCTCTTTCGACTTCTTTGAATCTGATAGAACATCTCTCTGGTTCACTCAGATCATGTGAGTAAAATAAAATTTTTTAACAAGTGTTCATTTTTATATCTGTGTGAGAGTCATGGTTTTATCTTGTCCTGCAAATTATATTTTTAACACACTTCTCACCAATGGCTCATACTGAACCCCTTACCTTTTTCACAGTAACTTCAGTCAAGTTTTGTTTCCCATATTCTGTATTTGATAATGTGACTGTAACATATTTCATTTCATATGATGCCAGTGTTCCTGGAAAAATTATGGATTCTCCTGTGAAACAGCTAGAATCAATTTTGCCAATACAATTATGAATTCAAAACTCAAAAGATTAATATTATACCTCAGCACCAAGAACATTACATCTTCCAGGTGCAAGCGAATGTTTCTTTGCTGTTCTAATCATCAATCTTAGAGCTTCTGCAAGCCTTTTAGTAAAATTTCAGATGCTGATGCACAACAGAATTAGTTTGTCAATAATGAAAAATATGCAGACGTATTTCCAAGCAAATTTACATGTTGCCTCTATTCTCAGAAGGGTATACTTTAGTGCCTAAGGTTCTGAGAGATTATAACTCATTATTTTTTAGAGGAAACCTACTTAAAGCTTTATTCTAAACCTATCTTTTAGAATGATTAGCTTCTGACTCATAAATTGGAGTGTTTCATTTTTGTCTTGTCAAAGAGGAAGAAAACAAACTTCACTGACAATAAAGAACAAACATTATATCTTTGGCAAAGTGCAGTTTAAATATTTAGAAAATTGTGATTCATAACAAAAAAGGTAATGTTCTAATATTTCCAGACCAGTACCACAGCAAACACTTTTCCTAATCATATAACAGTAATTGATTATAGAGTATCATTTAGTGTATATGTTATTAACATTAAATAATGCACAATCTACACTAATAAAAGAGAAACATGGTAATTAGCGTACGACCGCTACCCTTTTCATTGGCTAATCAGGGCGATATGCAAATTAACTGCCAACAAAGATGGCGGCTAATT
>NW_005356032.1:600324-609661 GCF_000412655.1 Myotis brandtii | reverse complement strand
CCCCCCCCCCCCCCCCGTCGAGTGCACTAATTTTGTGCACCGGGCTACTAGTTAATTTATAAAAACTAAATTAATCTACCCTTTATTTTATAATACCTTTTAAAAATATGCCAAGCCTGGCATTTAAAAATGGGTGTTTTAATATCTTATAAGTTAATTTTTAATGTGACTTGTGACTATTTTAAAGGAATTATAGATGAAAACAGAATTTTTACTGCAAAATGGAAATCTTAAAGATCATAGATTTGATAATAATATAACTAATATACTATGGTATCTATGAGAACCATTTGCATAAGTAGACTTGTAAGATGAATTAGTGATCACTGGTTTTGTTCTGACATTATGATAATACAAAGTCAAGTCTTACACAAAACGTATTCTTAGAGTTGGGGTGGATATGGATGGTGATTAAAAGAGGAGAATTAGATGCTTCCTAGTGTAGGGATTTGAATAGCTGGTGGACATTTTTGTCCTTTCCTGAAATAGGGAAGAATTGGGAGGAGAGAGTAGGTCTTGGGGATGTAGTAAGAATGGATAGTCCTGTTTTTAATAATTTGCTTTTTGAAATTATACATTGTTTTAGGTGTGTTCTTACTTGTATACAGTACAGGGCAACTATAGTTTCTCTTGAACTTGACCCTCTATTTCTATTATATCAATCTCAGGTTGTAGTTTTTTACCAATCATGTGTAGAAAAAAAAAAGTGCATTCATTGGAACATCATGCATCTTTATTAGGCTACCATCTGCAAAGTGCTTACTTTAAAAATCTTAATTGAACCTGCTTTTTCAGAATGAGTTGAGATTTTTGGTATTTTTAAAACAAAATATTTTGTTTGTCATTTAGAGATTATAAACTAGACTTGAGGAGATATGGAATAATCTTGACAAGGCCTCTCATTTGTGTTTTCTCATTTGTAAAAGCGAAAGTGTTTAGTTTCTGGAAACTTGGGGCTGCCTCCATTCCTTAGATTAGACTACACGTTGTATTGACTTTTTATTCTCTTCAGATAGAGCACCAAACAGTAAGTGGGTATTTTCATACTTCTATAATATCTTGGCTTGAAGAAGAGGTCCCTTGTAATATTACCCATTTCAGCTGAAAAACTACATTGTTCTGATGATTGCAAGTAGATACCACTGAGGTGGTTTTGCCTTACAAAGGAGTCTTTGTATGTCTTATAGTTTCAAGGTATAGTTCCAAGGTCAAGAGCAAAGAGGTGGGACCACATTCCTACCAGTTCTCAAAATCCCATGATGATAAAGGGTCACAACTGTCTTATCCCATTTGGTATCCTAGGAGGCAGATTTTTCTTTAATTTGTATAAGAAACATTTTAAAAGGAAGCAAACATTTCTAATCAAGGGAAATCCACAAAACTTATGTGTTCTTTTCCTTGGGAACAATACATGAGCTCTATCTCTGGAAAGGCGCATCCACATCAAACACTGTGATTCTTCCTTCGGAGAAAAATGTCATGTTTGGTGAATCCTATTTGCTTCCCATGAGGATAAATTGTCACTGCTTATTAGCAGCGGTTCTCAACCTGTGGGTCGCGAACATCGGAAAACACATATAGCATATCAGATATTTACATTACGATTCATAACAGTAGCAAAATTACAGTTATGAAGTAGCAACGAAAATAATTTTATGGTTGGGGGTCACCACAACATGAGGAACTGTATTAAAGGGTCGTGGCATTAGGAAGGTTGAGAACCACTGGGTGTCCCAAATGTCTCAAATCCCATAATGAATGTTTTATGGAAAATATCTCATAATGGAAGATTGCACTGGGTGATGTCTAGTTTATGATTATGTTTTAATAATCTCTTCCATATTTATTTTAATCCATCCCCAAAATAGGAGTGACATAAGGTGACTGAAGTAACATAGCAAAGTGTTTCTATTTGAAGGATATGGCGAAAGGGAGAACTAAGAAGTTGTTTCACCCTCACATTCCAAGTACTCACATTCTTTCTTGTTCCCAGCATATTTTAATCCATCCCCAAAATAGGAGTGACATAAGGTGACTGAAGTAACATAGCAAAGTGTTTCTATTTGAAGGATATGGCGAAAGGGAGAACTAAGAAGTTGTTTCACCCTCACATTCCCAGTAGTACTCACATTCTTTCTTGTTCCCAGCTCTCACATTCCAGGGCAGCCCATGGATGGTGAAGAGGAGAGGAAAGAAAAGCACATTGTATCTCTGTAGGTCTCAGAGCCTTTTGCTCCTTGGAAGAAAAGTAGCTTATTATAGCCTAATTTTTAGACTAATAATATGGAGGAAAATTCGTGCAAGGTTTCTGCAAGATAAACCCCTTGGTGCTACTCTTGGAACAGAGTAGATGTCTATCCTATGATGTTAGATGTCTCTTATGTTCATATGCCTTTTGGGAGGAAAGGATAAATTGCAGCTCACCTGGTTCCCTGCAAATGACCATAGGTCAATGACTGCTGATCTAAACTAAGATTTTTAAAGCATTTTTCCCATTGGCATTATTTAGGGCATAAGTGGTTACTTTGATAATGAGAGCCAAGATATACTTAAAGACAGTTTGTACTAAAAAATCAATGATTTTTACTGTGTTTCCTAAATTTAGAGAATTAATGAGGAATATATTCAGAAGTAATCTCACTCTTCATAGCAATGAAGTTGTCCGGAGTTAAATTTAGCAATGAGAAAATCAGACAAAGAGTTGTATCCAAAGAGTACTGAAGGCATCATAGAATATCAGTTTTCCTTCTAGATGGATGTAGGTGTCATCAGTTTGCATTAGCAGAAGAGACAGAGACCAAGAAAACCAAACAGTATTATCAAAAGTATATCTACCTCATCTTTAAATTTCAACTGGATTAATAACTATGTTCCTCTTAAAATTTTCCCAAATAGCAACTCTAGAAGATATTAGAATAATCCAATGCAGATTTTCAACCTTTTTCATCACATGGCGCACATACACTAATTACTAAAATTCTGTGATCTGACAAAAAAAAATAGGTCTAATTTTTATTCATTCACACCAGATGGCTGTTGTTGTGTTGGCTATTGTCATTCTTTATTTGAAAAGAGATCAGTGCCCCTGACTAGATAGTCAGGTATTGCATGTTTTAAAAATCCTTGCAGCACACCGGTTGAAAATCAATAATCCAATGTATTATAAGCACACTTCTTTCACAGAGTAACCTAAATCCAGAAACCTTTCCTTATCAGCCAAGACTTTTCAGGTCCTTTATTCTAATATTTTACTAATTTTTTGGACATTTTACTAAATTTTTGAATAAGAGAAGTAGAAAGTCTCTTGTACCAAGATTTTCCATACTCTCCTCTCCAGATGAACTGATACTGAAAACAAAATGATGCATTTTCAAAGCATTTTTAAAATATTTAAAAAGAGTATAAATATAACTGTGCTATTATCTGAAGAAGAAAAGGCAAATACGATTTTTGGCATCACTTTCAAATTTGAATTTAGAGAACTGGTTAGCAACATTCTGAAACAATTTTTTCTATATTTTTTGGAAAATATGTTTATAATAACCTAACTAAAATTTTTGGCTGGGATTTGTTGCTGTAATTCCACAAATGGACATCAGTCGTTCATGTTTTTCTACTTAGGTTTGGGGACATTAATCTCTTCTACTTCCCATTTCTGTGATAGGGGCAATGAATATTTAACTACCCTCAAACTGTGCTGGCATATTACAGGTTGCAAGATACAAGAGGAAAATGAATGTTCAAATATATGTATATTTTTCGAAAGCAATATTTATTAAAAGTAATAATAATTAATAATATAAGGGATAATAAGAAATAGGTGGTCACATGCAAGTGTGACAACCATGGAGCAATCACAAAATGAAATTTCAGTAAATAAAAAGCTTGGGAAATGATGCTTGAAGTATGAGAAGTGGTATGTATTGAAACACAAAATTCTGTAGGCATTCATTGATAATGACAGCCTTCCTTATAACTTGGTAATTTAAAAAAATATATTATTTTAAAATACTTACGTGCACCCAAAAGATCATTTTTGTATTTTATCGCTAGTTTTAAAAAAGCCTTCCTACTAGTTTTCCTTTGGGTTGTCATTTTTCCAGGGGCAGAAACTGTGACAAATTATCCAATTCCACATAACCAAAGCTAGCCCACCGTTCTCTATTCAATCGAAGGCACAATTCATCTACAAAGTGTTCTCATTGTGTGTTTCATGTAGAGAAAGAAACTAATATGTCCTAAATGTGCTGCAGTTATTTTCCATTTCTTCTTGTTTCTGCAGCAATAAAAGGAGAGAAAGAGAGTTAAACATTTATTTACTTGTCAGACTGGACAAAATTCTTCAAAAAGAAAAATTATATGCTACCTAGACCACTTTAGCAATTCCAGCAATCTAAAAGAAAAAGAAAAGATTGATTTCTGTTTAGACACTTTATTTTTTTTTTTTCTGTTGGTAATACTGTGTATTTTTTTCTTAGACATTTCCCTCCCTCAAAATTGAGGGGTTATTTTAGAACTGTTTTGCAGTGTTTCTTGAGAAACTAAAGTTCTTTACTCATAAGTTTTTTGCTGCCTATTCTGTACTTGAAATATACAAGTGATGGCTGTGTCTGGAGGTATTAAGATAATAAGTACATTCTGTTTAAGTGCTTTTTCATGAGTTGCTGTCCGTGGCCTGTAAGATGCATCTACAAAGAATATGTAAATAGATAATTCCCTCAGTAAGCCTGAAAGAGGAGAGAGAATAATATTTTTTTTTGGCATTTATAACATTGTGTTCACTTTAAAAACATCTACTAATTTACATCATTTGGAGAATAACACACTAATTCTAGAGGCAGATCAAAGAAAAGGCACATCACCTCCCTTTTAAAGTGTTCATTTATCTGATGTGAACAATAGCTAAATCAAAAGAAAAACAGCATTTGGACATGGGGTATGGTATTCTTCATAGCCAGCAGTAATGATGAAACTTTCTAAAGCAGGGGTGGGCAAACTTTTTGACTCGAGGGCCACAATGGGTTCTTAAACTGGACCGGAGGGCCGGAACAAAAGCATGGATGGAGTGTTTGTGTGAACTAATATAAATTCAAAGTAAACATCATTACATAAAAGGGTACGGTCTTTTTTTTTTAGTTTTATTCATTTCAAACAGGCCGGATCCGGCCCGCGGGCCGTAGTTTGCCCACGGCTGTTCTAAAGGATTCTTCTAGGTCAGTGAGGCTCCTTGCCCCTATAGGAAAGTGCCCTTTTGTGTAATTTGAAATTTTAGATATTTTCAGTGTTCTATGAAGTGTGGGTTCCTGGTGTAACCAAATGTCAGGCCTCACTAATCAGACCATTTCTTATAGATTGGCATCTTTGAACGTAACACATCTGTAACTGGGTCAGTGTTGTTCTGATTTGATTATCTTGACTACTTTCCTTTTTAAACATGGAAGGTGAAAACTCAAGTTTATAGGAGTATCTGAGTTTTAGATCAACATTATCCAAAATAGCATTTCCAAACTGACTCCACAATAGAATTGGCCTTTGCTTTCTAATGTCGAATTTCAAATGCAAAACCGGCTTATCTCTATGGGCCGATTTTCGTCTTTCAGGCAAAGAATAACAAAGCACTTAAGTGTTCACATGAATAGTATTCATCCTCTATATCAGAAGTGGGAAAAGTATGATCTGTGAGCCAAATCAAGGCTGTAGCCTATTTCATATAACCTATGAGCTATGAATGGTAGCTCAACACAAACAAACAGAAAAACCACCTGGGAACAAAAGGAATATGTGATGGAGACAGTATGGCCTGCAATACCTCAACTATATATACTATCTGGTCATTTAAGAGAAAGTTTGGCAGATCCTACGCTATCCGAAGGTATTTATATACACAAACATACAAAGTATTCTTCCTTTATAAGTCTCTAATTTTCAGCTCTTACATTTTTTGCCTTAGGTCTGCAACCTATTACCCTTTCTTGTTTTTTAGTTCTTTCTTTTGAGTTCATGTACATAATTACATTCTTCTCCAGTATAAATTAAATGAGCTCTAAAATGACATGTGCCATGGGCACTAGAGAGGGGCATGTTGTTGCTTCTGTATGTAATCAAATGAATTTAAATGAATCTGCCCTTCCTTTTGCACTTCTCTATGGTTGTTAACTTAGTGATCTTTGTGATTTATTTTATTCATTCTAGCCAGCATATATTACTAAACTATTTATGTGTACAGTGAATAAGATGCAGCCTCTGACCTCTATGCTTATAGTTTGTGAAGAAGACAGAAAATTAAAAAGGCATTACAATAAGGATCAGAACTACTCCATAATGCTACATAATCCTATATAATAAAAGGGTAATATGCAAATTGACCCTAATGGCGGAATGATCGGGAACGACTGGTCGCTATGACGTGCACTGACCACCAGGGGGAAGACGGGGAGCGCTGCTCAACCAGAAGCAGGCTCATGGCTGGCCAGTGCAGTGGCAGTGGTGGGATCCCGCCTCCATGGCAGCACTAAGGATGTCCAACTAACAGCTTAGGCCTGCTCCCCTAAGCTGTTAGTCAGACATCCCCCAAGGGCTCCCGGGCTGTGGACTGTGAGAGGGCACAGGTCGGGCTGAGGGACACCCCCCCCACCCTGAGTGCATGAATTTTTCTGCACCAGGCCTTCTAGTATAGAATAGGTCATATAGTAGGGAGACAAAATCAAATGGTGAATATTATGGAAGGCATTTGGAAGGCTTACATTCTGCATTCTGGAGGCCTATGTGAAATTGTCCAAATGTGAGAGAAGTACAGGGCGGGAAGCAGCTTATGTTAAGTCACCAAGGTGATAGAGAAATGGTCCATTCTAGAGTAAAAGCAATATAGAAACTGATTGGAAAGCTGGCCATTTATGCCCAAATTTCTAGCTTTATGGAGCCTTAAAGGAACACTGTGATGATCACCTCAATGTTTTCAAGAAAAAATAAATAATTTTCTAGTAGTTGTAGCCCGTTATTGCTTTAAAAAGAAAGAGAGAAAGATGCTGGCAAAACATATATTTTCATGGCAGCAAATCTTTATACTTTCCGAGAGGCCCCTTTACCTAGAAAGCAATTGTTCCATTTGAAAGTAAAGCTCACTAGCAGTGTCATTTTGAACTTATAAGCAAAGTCAGTTTTCTTCCCTGAGGGAGTCAGTGGTCAGTCTTGCAGGTCTTAACAGCAGTAACGAGACACTTCAGACTGGGGCACCTGGAGACCAAGAGTTGAATTTTATTTTATATTTTTAGTAGGTATAACTTTATTAACTTGCAAATTAAAGCTAAATATTTGGCTTTAGTTTACTTACTCTAGCTGTGCTGTCCATTCAGAAGACACTTGCCACATAGGACTTTAAGTTAAATTAAATGGGAAGCTCGGTTTTCTAATCACACTAGAGGTAGTTCAAATGCCCAATAGCCAAATATGGGGTAGTGGCTACACTATTGGATAATGGAGATAGAGGATATTTTCATCAGGACAGAATGCTCTATTGCAAAGGACCTATGATTACATTAATCATAGTAAAAGTCATATCTGTTAAGTTCTCTAAATAGCAGTTATTTGTTGTATATCCATTCAGACCACTTCTTTCTATAATTGTACTTTAAGAATAAGTCTTTGAATTTGAGTTCTTGTCTTAGCTAGGTATGAACTCTTCCAAAGCTTTGTTCTTCAAATGGGATCACATTTTTACTTCTCAGTATTTAAATTTGAAGTGTTTGTATGGAAATTTACATAAATAGAGAAAAGTGCATGTAGTTCAGTAAATTATCTCAAAATGAACACACTCATGGATCCTAACCAAGGGAAACAAATAGAGCATCCTTTATTATAATCTTACTTACTGAGTAATTAATGTTTTTGAAAGAGTAGATGTTTAGGTTCTATTTTCATATGATTAAATTATTAACTTTATTTTTTTTTTCTCATTTTCCTTTATCGTGCTCATAATTTTGGCCTCTTTTGTTAATTGTATTAATACTCCTCTTTCTCAAACCATGGTTTGGGAATGTGGATGGAGTTGATGGGGAAATAGCCAAGAACCAAATAATAAAAAAATTGAAGTAACCAAAATTGATGTTTTGTCAGTACTTGCCTCCCCTACACTGAAAATCTAAACCACACATCTAAGTGATAAAATGGAACCATACATAAGTGATAGTGGTCCTATTATTATTTTTTAGAGTAACCTTTTTATTGAAATGTAATAGTCATGTGGAAATGTATACAGTCAGAAGTTGGTGACTTTTCATATCATTGAATATTCTTCCACATGAATTATTAAGGCTGTAAGGTGTTACCCCAATAGATGTACCATCATATAGATAAGTAACCCCCATTGTAGGATTTCTGGCTTTTTTCCCTAGTTTTTATTTTACCTGTCCCCCCATAGTGCTGCAAAGATAAATTTACCTGTATTTAATGTTTTTGTGCCCATTTCTAATTTTTGCTTAGAATAAAATTCCTAGAAGCAGAGTTTCTGGGTTAAAAGGCTTCAGCACTTCCAAAAAGAAACTTATTTTGTTTTAGATTTACAAGAAATTACAAGGTGCTACTGACAGTTCCTATATACTCCACACTAAGTTACCCCATTAACATTTCAGGTTAATATAGCACATTTGTCGCAATTCATGAACCAATATTGAGATATTATTATTAACCAAAGTTTGTACTTTACCCAGATTTCTTTAGTTTTTACCTAATGTCCTTTTTCCTGTCCCAGTTTTCTATCCAAGATAGTTGTCATGTCCCATTGGGCTCCCCTGGACTGTGACAATTTCTCAGACTTTCCTTGTCTTAATGAGCTTCACAGTTTTGAGGAATACTGGTCAGCCATCCTGTAGAATGTCTCACAATTGGGGTTTGCCTGATTTTTTTCTTCTTTTTCTAAAATGAGATATAATTTACATATAACGTTGCATTAATTTTAGGTGTACAATATAATGATTTTATATATGCACTTATAAAAATTATTACCACAGTAAGTTTAGTTAACATTCATCATCATACGTAATTATAATTTTTTTCTTGTGTTGAGAGCTTTTAAGATCTAACCTTTTGTCCTGTCAGTGTGGCTCTGTGGTTGAGCGTTGAAACATGAACCAGGAGATCATGGTTCAGTTCCAGGTCAGGGCACTGCCTGGCTTACAGGCTCGATCCCCAGTGTGGGGTGTACAGGAGGCAGCCAATCAATGATTCTCTCTCTTTGATGTTTCTATCTTTCTATCTTTTTTTAAAAAAATATATATTTTATTGATTTTTTACAGAGAGGAAGGGAGAGGGACAGAGAGTTAGAAACATCGATGAGAGAGAA
>NW_005356032.1:594407-598692 GCF_000412655.1 Myotis brandtii | reverse complement strand
CGCCTTTGCCCTGCCCCCGGCTCTTAGCTCCCCCCTGGGTTTCTGATCACTGTCAGTGGCAGGGGGCTCCTTCCGTCCTTTCCCTTTCGCCTCCCAGCATTGTGCCTACATATGCAAATTAGCCGCCATCTTTGTTGGCAGTTAACCACCATCTTGGCTGGCAGTTAATTTGCATATCGCCCTGATTAGCCAAAGGGTAGCGGTCGTACGCTAATTACCATGTTTCTCTTTTATTAGATAGGATAGTATTATTAACTTTAATCCTCATGATGTACATTATATTCCCAGGACTTAATTATACTGCAAGTGGAAAATTGTACCTTTTCACCCCTTTCACCCATTTGGCCCAACCTCCCAATTCCTGCCTCTGACAACCACCTATCAGTTCTTTAATTTTTAGATTCCCCATATAAGCGATATCATATTGTATTTGTTTTTCTCTGCCTGACTTATTTCACTGAGCAGAGTAATCTCAAGCTACACTCATGTTGTTGTAAATGGTGGATTTCCTTCTCCTCTATGACTGAATAATGCATGTATTATCCATTCATCTGCTGATGGGCCCTTATGGTATTTTCATATCTTGACAATTATGAATAATGATGCAATAAACATGGGAGTGCATATACCTCTTTGTTACTCTGTTTTCATTTCTTTGGGGTATATACCCAGAAGTGGACTTGCTGGGTTCTATGGTAGTTTTATTTTTAATATTTTGAGGATCCTTCATACCAGTTTCCATAGTGGATGTACCAATTTCTATTCCCATTAACAGTGCATAAGTCTTCCTTTATTTTCATACCCTTGCCCATATTATTATTTTTTTCTTTGAAATCTGTGGATTTGCTATTTAAAAATAAAAAGTTTGGTTAATATGGCTTTGAAGATATTTTCCAAATTTGATATAATAACATTTATAAATAGATTTTTGTGACATGGAAAACAAATGTATTTCATAGAGTTGACATCAATTATTCATAATTTAAAATGCCTCTATCCGCCAACTCAGACACATAAGTGTTCTATAGCAAGTCCTGAATTAACTCGGTGTTAAAGATGCATCACTGAGTAGATGGCCTTGTTCAAATTCATTTAGATTTTTCATGTATCAGTTATGTGTTTAGGAATGGCAAACTGCTGTGTACCTTGGGGAGAAGACACAATAAGTGGTAGCTATTTTTCTTAGTAGGTAAAGGAGTATACTTTTAGTTTCTAAGAATCTAAAGTAAAATAGGGTCAGTTTGAGTAGTAGGCCAGTCTTAATTATTAGGTGCTTAAGTACTCATCACATTCTAATTTTTTATAGAGACAGGGTCCTTAATTGAGTATTCATAGACAATTATGATGAGCTGTAGAATATTTGAGCTCCCTGAAATGGTATGCAAAGCCTTGTGATTTTTTATATATTGGGATGATTCATATCTTTAATCATATGGATTAATCTAATTATTTTTTCATTTTTCCTTTTTGCTCACTCTCTGCTACCACTGCCCTCTTTGAAGGTACACTTCAAATATGGTGAAATATTTTGTCAGCATCCCTTACACAAACTGGTCTGATGGATCATGGCTTATAGCACTAAAGCCATTTCTTTTTAAATAAAATATATTTTTATTGATTTCAGAGAGGAAGGGAAGAAGGATGGAGAGAAACATCAATAGTGAGAGAGAATAATTGATTGGCTACCTCCTGCACACCCCCTACTAGGGATGAACCCCAAACCCAGGCTTGTGTTCTGACCAGGAATCAAACCATGACCTCCTGGTTCATAGGTTGGCACTCAACCACTGAGCCACTTAGGCTGGGAGAAAATCTATTTCTTGTATAACCATTAGAGAGCATTAGCAGCTATTGAAAATACAAGGTCGAAGTGAATAGAAAAATTTTGTATGATTATCTTGTCAATTCCTTCTAGTAGCTCACATCTGAATTTTCTAGCTGGTGAAATTCATCTCTAGCCTTTTTGCACTTGAACTCACAGTGTCCCTGTTCTTTGGAATGTTGGGGTTTTTTTTACCTGTTCACATAGAAAGTCTATTTATATTATGTTATTTGATTAAGGCGTTCCTGTCCCTGCAGCAAGAATCCTTCATAAGCTGGATATGTTACTTTTTGTATGTTTCTCTAATATCTGGGCATACCACTCTCAATGTAATTACTACAGCAGTTGTGTGAAATATTAGTGTCCGTGTGTGTGTGTGTGTGTGTGTGTGTGTGTGTGTGTGTGGTTTCTCTTGAGGGTGATCTTCTAGCAAGTTGAGCCTATGTTATTAATTATGTCCTAGCATCAAGGGTATAACGGGCCTGGTAAACCAAAGGTGCAGTATGAACATGTGGCAAGTGAGTGAGTGAATGTCTAAAGGAAAGAAGTATTCATGGCAGCTTCCTAATTAAAAATAATTTATTTCAAGTAGAACTTGTTTATATATATACACACACATTAAGTACCCACTAATTTTAATTACAATAACATGACTTCTGAACTATAATACCTTTATTAACTTGCTCAGCAAACTTTTTTATCCTAAGAACATGAAAATCATGCAGTCATATCAGGCTGGGCCCCTTTACACCAGCATTTGAAGAGAACAAAGATCAGTTTGACACTTGGGGAATGGGGGGATTGAATTCAGGGGCAGCTGTGAAGCAGCCTGGTGCCAGTCATCCAGATTGACCTGCATCCGATACCTGGAGAAAGCCAGTGGACCTCTATGATTCGCAGTTCTCACCTCTTCAAAGTAAAATAATGAGCAGTTTACAGAAAACCACTCTTTTTTGGTATATTATCTATAAGCTTTCTCCAATGTAGTTTTTTTGTTTGAATTCCTGGGAAAGAAAAGGAAAGGAAAAGGAAAGAAGGCAGAGAATGAGAATGAGAATTAAAACTACAAAAAATTACAAAAACCATAGAACATAATATTTACTGTTTTCTATTTCATTATTTTCACTTATTAAGTATGATATTAAGTGACTGAATAGTATTCTTTAACATGGCTATACCATGTTTGTTTAACATTTTTGGATTTTTGGACAATAGAGAGAATGGAAACTGCCTCATCAACCTTCATACACTAGCTGGACCTTCTTCTTGTGCTCATAGGGAGTTTTTGAAAATTGACCATCTATCAATTTCCTCCTGAAGGAAGTCCAGTTAGTGTTGGTGGCATTTTGCTATTCCAGCAGAAACAGCTATATTTGAAATGATGGAGCTAATGGCTGAGACAGATGCTTTTAGGAAATATTTTGTCAGAACTCAAGCAGTGGCAGTCATATACTGGTACAGTAGACAAGTTTATGTCTATGTGTAAATTGATATGTGATTATCTTTCCCATTCCCACAAAACCTTATTTATGTTTACAACATTATACAGATGCTGCTATCTGCAGGGTGCAGAGAGGATGCTATGTACTATGTCAACCTCATTGCTTTCTTCCACAGAATTTCCACCCTGAGAGAATCATTAACTCTTTCAGGGTAACAGCATGCCAGTTGCCAAGTCACATTTTCAGTCAACTAAAATTGTAAATCTGAAGAGGAAAATGGATGTTCTGTATTGCATCACCTTTTCTTTGTACAGGGTCATCTTGATAAGGAATAGCTAAGAGTGTGAATGCTAGGGAGTAATTCCTAGATTCACATTTTTTCTCCAAAAGGTATAAAACTGTTCTGTGCCTCGTTTTCCTCATATGTAAATAATATCTACCACATAGGTTTATTGTGAGAATTAAAGTAATTTATACATATTAAGTACTTAGAACCTAAATACTAATAAGCACTCAATAGTGCTAGCTCTGACATTATTAGTGTTGTTATTATTGTCATCCTATCTAATAATAGACAAACATGGTAATTAACCGTACCTCCGACATGCTTCCCATTGGCTAATCAGGGCGATATGCAGATTAACTGCCAACCAAGATGGCGGCTGGCAGCCAGGCAGCTGAAGCAAACAGGAGGCTTGGTTGCCCTGGCGATGAAGGAAGCCAAGGTTCCCCGCCTGCTGCCTCCCAGCTCTGAGGTCCTGAAGCAACAGCTCCAAAAGATACAATGTTTCAATTATAGAAGCTAAAAGATGGCGGTTAATTTGCATATACCGGCTCTGAGCGAAGACTGAAGACAACATGGAAGCCAAGCGCTACCGAAGGGAGCAAAGTAGAGGCCGTGCGGACACAGTAAAGGAGCCAAGGCTGCGGAGGCGGGAGGCGGGAGGGGAAATCCAGCCACAGCAGCTGGGAACGGGAGGGGAAACCCAGGGGGAGTGGCTGGGGGAGGGATGGGTAAACC